>NW_027361732.1:54160000-54365000 GCF_039654945.1 Dendrobates tinctorius
AATTCTACCACATCTTCTGCAGCTATCAAAGTATGAAAATAAAAAAATATTATATTCACTTATTCCATAACATAAAACAAGATAAAAAAAAGACTAAATAGAATAAATCACCGGGATAGTACATCTGAATAATTTGAAGACATTTACGACGATAACATCTGTGTATAATATATTTTATGTTGAATGTATATTGTAAATTACCAGTCTGCCCTCCTACAACAGTTTCCCAAAATAACAATGAGAATTAGCTTCATCACTTAATTCCTATTAATTGAAAGCTATAAAGTAACTTTTCGGATTGCACATGTGAGCGAGCTGTCATCTATGGAATAACGTGCTCAGGCTTTGGCATTAATTCTGCTCTAGAATGAATGTACATTGACTTTGCAGTTTGTTATCTTCCCATGATATTAAATGAATAACAGATTCCTGTCCCCGAATATGAAAATAATATTTTTCTCCAGTAATTATGTTCTTTAGCTTTTGTGACATCTCTTAAAGGGACAGTGCTCGCTCGTGAAATATACACAAATATAATAACCCCACGACTAGCACCAGACTCCTCTCCGCACATACATAAAGGCTCCGAACCCTCCTGTGTCTTATGTAACGACGCATTTTTCATTTTCCTCTCATTGATTCACTTTGCATACATCAAATCACATTTTACAGTGTACCGTTGTGCTGATGCAGACATAACAATTGCACAAAGAATAATGCGTGGGTCACATCGAGTGATTTATTGAACTGGTTGGTTTGTAGGGAGAAAAAAAGCAAAAGGCTAATCTGATTTATGGGTCTAATTTTGTTTGGTCACATTGCAACTTGCCATTTGTAGTGGTATAGAATTACCATGTACAATAAATGTCAAAGATTCATTACCTATTGTATTAGTGCTTTTAAACTGCATACTTAACAATTTTGCTCAGGTTTATGATTTCTGCATAGAGCCACAAGAAGGAAATTACTGAATAAACCTGCACGGTATTTGCATATGACCAATAAATGAATTGCGAGTTACATGTTCACATCTACTTCACATTCACAATACAGGTCTGTACATCTACATGTTCTGGCCACAATGAACATAAGTTTAAATAAACTTGGAGGCTCTGATGAAAAAAAAAGAAAAATAGAAATGATCAATCGTATAGGGGAATCAATGAACCCCTTCATGATGGGGTAAATTTTCATTTTTGCGTTTGAGTGCTTGTTATTTTGAGAGATGAGTTTTGAATGACACCATTCATTTTGCCATCTAATGTACTGAAGTGCGGTGAAATGGTAAAAAATAAAAATGCAATTTCGACATTGTTTTTGTTTTTGGGAGGCTTTTTTTACACTATTTCTTTTACGCTAAAAATGACTTAGTGATAATACTTATACAAAACTTGTATAGATTTATTTTTATTCTAGCGGTTAAAGAAAACTTTGTTAAAAAAAGTTTTGCATCGCTATTTTTGGAAGCACAAAATAATATTTTTCTGTCGATGTAGCGGTGTGAGACTTGATTTTAACGTGGTGGCTTGAAGATTTTGTTGGTAGATATGCATACGAGGTTTTGATCGATTTTTAATCCCTTTTCTGGAGGGGTCAAAGTTTTATAGAGAAAACTGAGGGAAAACGTAAAAAACAGCATCTTTAGAGTTTCGGCTCTGCATTTTGAAAAAAAAGTCACAAATCCCCCTGAATACCAAAGATGTTGGCAAAACAAAAATGCTATGTACAGTGGGGCAAAAAAGTATTTAGTCAGTCAGCAATAGTGCAAGTTCCACCACTTAAAAAGATGAGAGGCGTCTGTAATTTACATCATAGGTAGACCTCAACTATGGGAGACAAACTGAGAAAAAAAAATCCAGGAAATCACATTGTCTGTTTTTTTTTTCATTTTATTTGCATATTATGGTGGAAAATAAGTATTTGGTCAGAATCAAAATTTCATCTCAATACTTTGTGATATATCCTTTGTTGGCAATGACAGAGGTCAAACGTTTTCTGTAAGTCTTCACAAGGTTGCCACACACTGTTGTTGGTATGTTGGCCCATTCCTCCATGCAGATCTCCTCTAGAGCAGTGATGTTTTTGGCTTTTCGCTTGGCAACACAGACTTTCAACTCCCTCCAAAGGTTTTCTATAGGGTTGAGATCTGGAGACTGGCTAGGCCACTCCAGGACCTTGAAATGCTTCTTACGAAGCCACTCCTTCGTTGCCCTGGCGGTGTGCTTTGGATCATTGTCATGTTGAAAGACCCAGCCACGTTTCATCATCAATGCCCTTGCTGATGGAAGGAGGTTTGCACTCAAAATCTCACGATACATGGCCCCATTCATTCTTTCATGTACCCGGATCAGTCGTCCAGGCCCCTTTGCAGAGAAACAGCCCCAAAGCATGATGTTTCCACCAACATGCTTTACAGTAGGTA
This sequence comes from Dendrobates tinctorius, assembly GCF_039654945.1. Taxonomy (NCBI): domain Eukaryota; kingdom Metazoa; phylum Chordata; class Amphibia; order Anura; family Dendrobatidae; genus Dendrobates; species Dendrobates tinctorius. The sequence goes on from NW_027361732.1 coordinate 54,162,423, forward strand.
TGGTGTTTGATGGATGCAACTCAGTATTCTTTTTCCTCCAAACACGACAAGTTGTGTTTCTACCAAACAGTTCCAGTTTGGTTTCATCAGACCATAGGACATTCTCCCAAAACTCCTCTGGATCATCCAAATGCTCTCTAGCAAACTTCAGACGGGCCCGGACATGTACAGGCTTAAGCAGTGGGACACGTCTGGCACTGCAGGATCTGAGTCCATGGTGGCGTAGTGTGTTACTTATGGTAGGCCTTGTTACATTGGTCCCAGCTCTCTGCAGTTCATTCACTAGGTCCCCCCGCGTGGTTCTGGGATTTTTGCTCACCGTTCTTGTGATCATTCTGACCCCACGGGGTGGGATTTTGCGTGGAGCACCAGATCGAGGGAGATTATCAGTGGTCTTGTATGTCTTCCATTTTCTAATTATTGCTCCCACAGTTGATTTCTTCACTCCAAGCTGGTTGGCTATTGCAGATTCAGTCTTCCCAGCCTGGTGCAGGGCTACAATTTTGTTTCTGGTGTCCTTTGACAGCTCTTTGGTCTTCACCATAGTGGAGTTTGGAGTCAGACTGTTTGAGGGTGTGCACAGGTGTCTTTTTATACTGATAACAAGTTTAAACAGGTGCCATTACTACAGGTAATGAGTGGAGGAAAGAGGAGACTCTTAAAGAAGAAGTTACAGGTCTGTGAGAGCCAGAAATTTTGATTGCTCGTTTCTGACCAAATACTTATTTTCCACCATAATATGCAAATAAAATGAAAAAAAAACAGACAATGTGATTTTCTGGATTTTTTTTTCTCAGTTTGTCTCCCATAGTTGAGGTCTACCTATGATGTAAATTACAGACGCCTCTCATCTTTTTAAGTGGTGGAACTTGCACTATTGCTGACTGACTAAATACTTTTTTGCCCCACTGTATAGCACATAAGCTGCTATATACTTCAAAGTGTCATCTTACAGAGTTATTTTGCCCAAAATTAAGTTGCTAAAAAAGCTAATGAAAAAGTATAGCACAACACTAAAAAAATGTAAATCCAGCCCAAGATAAATCTGCTCAGAAGGTGCAGTTCTTTAAACCAGAGAAGCTCCCAAGCTGCTAAACACTACGAGTATATTCCAATCATCTACAATGTGACATCACATACTAGGAGTTGTAGTTTTTCAACTGATTGGAAAAGAGCAGAATCACAATTAAACTTACACATTTATTAAAGATTGTGCTTCCTACCACCAAGCCATGTTTATCTACAATGTCACACAAATTTATGGGTCAATAACATAGCTTCATATATGATTAGAAGCACGGGAGATTATTCTTCTGTATTGATTTGGCAAAGAATGTGATATGTTCCACTATTTCCGTTTCTATAAAAATGGTCTCCTCAGAAGTCTTGCTTCTTATGGGAAACCAGGGGCGAACATATTATTGGTGCAACCTCTGCAGCCGCACAGGGGCTCAAGAGGTAACGTGGCCCATTTCCACCTGCAAAGCAGGTAGAATTTTGCATTATGATGAGCTGTTAAACTGCAAAGTGTCCATGAGCTGATCTTGCACAGCAGCCCTCTTTGGTCTTTGTCCACCGGTGGGCAGAACAATATCATTGCAAAAGCATTTGGCTGCACATGAAATTCCTACAGGTCTATTTTTGCCATGGACATGAGACCCAACACTGCTACTTCTTCCAAAAGTAATTCTCTCGTATAATTGTGTAGGCTTACTAAAGTTAGTAATTTACATAAATAATTGAGACTTGATAACACAGCCTCCTACTCATCAGCACTGACCACTCGCTGGTTTCCAAATGGTTTATGCATTATGTTGTCCACAGTCGCTAAGCTTTTAATGGAGCTATCACCATACCAGGATTCTCTATAGCAGATTACTTGTTGCTTTATGGTAAAATGATTCCAGTAATATATGTGTAGACCTCAGGCCATTACTAGCACCTGGAATAAGGGTACCGTTACACTTAGCAATGCACCAGCGATCCCGGCAACGATATGGATCGCTGGTGCATCGCTAAGTGGTCGCTAGTGAGCTGGCACACAGGCAGATCACACCAGCGACATGGCGGGGGTCAGGGGTTGCTACTTACCTGTCAGACACGGCGATCCTGATGTCCTCCTGCCCGCGTCCACGCCTTGCTAGTCGGCGACACAGGAAGCGCCCGACGAGAAATGGTCCAGGACCTTCTCGCGCGACCAACGATGAGCAGCGGGGGAGCGGGTCGGAGGTAAGTATCACATGCAGCGATATCGCTAGCAATATCGCTGCAACGTCACAAAATCGGTGACTTTACAGCGATATTGCTAGCGATATCGCAGTGTGTAACGGGTGTGTGCTCTAGGTATTTGTCCATTACCCTGAGTCTCTTGCCACAAGCAACCACCATATTGAATTGTGTTCCCATCGCTCCTCCACCAGTGGTACATGGTGTGCAGGTAATATCAGAGTTTCTAAAGACAAACTTACATATGGGTTGCAATGTATTTTTAAAAGGGGTTGTCCATAGAGATGAGCAAATTTTTTCGGGTCCCTGTTTATTCGGCAAGCTATAGTGCTTACCAAATAAGCTGCAGAGGGAACCTGGCTACCTGGATCGCCACTGATGATCAGCTGTTCAGCTCCGCAGCTGCATGTGTCGTGGTTGTGTGACAGTCACAGCACATGCATGGAGAGTCCAATATACAGGCTGCGGAGCCAAACAGCTGAACAGCCAGAGCGATCCAGGAAGCCAGGTTCCCTCTGCAGCTTATAAGGTAAGCGCTATAATTCGCTCATCTCTAGTTGTCCATGACTAGGACAATCCTGCTTAATCACTATACTTCCCCTTATAAAAAAACAGTTGGACCCTCCTCCAATGTTGGTGCCGTTCCAGAGATAATGTCACAAGAGCCCTGGGAGCGCCAGTCATGCCATCACTATGTAAAGGTTCTGGATGTTCCTTGGAGCCTGTTTTGCCCTTGTCCAACATGGAGTTTGGTACTTCCCAGCCCTTGAACTTTCTGTCTGTCCTGCTATTTTAGTCTGGGTCAGGAGATCCTTTTTGCCTGAGTATTTTGTTGCTGTTGACTCCTGAGCTTCTGCCTGTTTCTTCTGACTCCTTGCTACTGCTGTTGCTCGCTACTCGCTGCTCTACCACTCCACATTCTGCTGCCTTCTGTCTTCTATGTTGCTCCTTGATTCTGACCAGGATTGCCTATTGTCTGGGCTTCTGGTGTGGAGCTACACGCCACTGAAAGTGCTGTAGTCAGTAAGAAATCCTGACACCATTATTTCTTCCTGGACTGTGTATGTTGTGCTGCAGTGCTGGACTTGAGCAGGACTTTTCAGCCCAAAAGTTACATTTAGAGACCTTCTCCTGCTAATGCTTCACCGTGTATTGCTGGACTTCCACGTTTAAGTGCTGTGTGCATTCTTACTCATATTATTGCTGGACTTCCACATTTAAGTACTGGGTGCATTCTCACTCATATTATTGCTGTACTTCCATGCTTAAGTGCTGTGTGCACTCCTGCGTCATATTACTGCTGGACTGGTTTGTATTAGCAGTCACGCCCCACTATTCAGTTTGTTGAACATTTCTATATAGTGCTGTGCACTTTGTCACAATTGCAGGAAGATCTCTTTTAGTTGTGTTTCCACTTCTTACTTTGTTAAATACACTTGTTTGCCTCAGCTTTGGTCACAGATTCGTTTTATCCCACGCAATCAGATTCCATAGTACCTACATACTTATTACACACTGGAACTCGGAGGCGAGTGTAGGGGAAATAAAACAATTGAGAAGGCGTTGTCCGAGTAGTGGACAACCCATGAACTATGGACATCAGAACAAAGCATGAGAGAAAATAAAAATGCAATAGTTTATTAAATCAAATACCACAAATTAGTGACGATCTTATTAATGCTTGTGTGAATAATTCCCTCAGTAGACTTTTACTCATCAAGTACCCACTACTCTATAATCATTGCAAGAAAGTAATATCCCTTTTAATTTTGGGAATTGATTCCATTCTTCAGTCTATAGAATATTGTCATTTGCAGACCTTCATTAGTGGACATGGCATCTGTTAAGGTAAACCTGACTGATTACAGAATAAATTGAGGTTGTGCTCATTAGGCAGAAGCTAATTAACATACTGTAGACATTTGTTGCCATTTGAAGTCGCCACTAATTTTAGCTGGTAATTTGTGATTGTTGGAAGTCTGCTTTTAATTATAGGTCATTTACAATTCATTAAAATGTTAGTAATGTCAATCAGCTTGTGGTTAAATGTGAATTACACCTGATCCCCTCAAATATTGTTAGAAATATATATACAAATAAATATATATATATATATATATATATATATATACTGTATATACCTCACTATATCTGTAGAATACATTGCACATTTCCACAATTTATTTTCAGAAATGGTACATAGTTGGAGATGTTGCAGAACTCCATCATGCATTTGTCGCACAATAGATCAATATTTTAAAATTTGCTTCATTAAAATGAACATGACAAGAAACTGTATTTTAAAAAAGCAGTAGTATATATCAATATATGCTTGTCATTGATTTATAGTCCTTGATAGCGTATGTGTGAGATACCAGAATGTATTATAACAAAATAGTTTCAACTATCTTCACTTGTTATTGTGTAAGATACACAAACAAGGAGAGCTTCAGTCCCCACTCGCTTTGGCATCCTACAGACAACACTTGTCCTAGTCCTGATGTAACAAGGTGGCCCGGGGTGGTAGTCCCACCTGAGTCAACTAAGCCATAGTCAGTAGACACCCTGGCACCTTGCACAGAGATAAACTGGACAGACACAATCCTCAGATACAACTTGCAGTCCAACAGGGAACAAAATTTAATAAAAGAGATGAAATGCAATCCAACCCTGGCTTCCTGCTCTCTCCCTTGCAATGTCCACAGCCGTACCCACACAGCCACAGCAGCCGGTAGAAGCAGTAGTCCATACGCCGGGATCTGGACACTTAAAGTCCCTTCAGCGGGCCCTTACCAAGTGCTGGGGCCCGTGTTGCGGTTCTTGAGTCCTGGACAACAGATCCTATCCCCTTCCGGGGGTCTGGCAATGCCCGTGTCACTGTCCTTTAGTCCGGGGCAACAGATTCTATCCCCTCCTGGGGTCTGGCAATACCCTGGCTGTTACTGAGCTTCTGCTCAGGGCAAACATGCCCAAGCTACTGAACAGGAAGCAGAAGCTCCCTGCTCCCAAGAGGCTGTAAGTCCAGCCCACAAACTAACCCTTTGCTGTCCCTATCCTAGCATTACACAATACAGGTTCATAACAATGCAAACACAAGAGTCATTACAGCACATACTTGGTGAATGGCAGTATTTGCAGTATTTACAGTCAGGTATAGAGGATAAGGCGCAATGGGTTGTTATCTTTCCCAAGGTACCAGATACAATTTCAGCCCTGGTTCTTTTTATGGGTGGAACATCCCTTTTACTATCTCATCTAGTTCTAGGGAATCTTCTCCTTTTCCAGCAGTATATCTGGATTCCATCTCACTCAGCCTCTAAAGGTTTGAGTCCACTTCACAGAAGGATTGTGCCCCCGGGCCCTGATGTCTATCTCAAGGTTCCCAGGCCAGCAAAGGGGACTTGTACAGAGAGGTTCTCTGGCAATCCACTGCCCTGATGTTCTGGACTCCTGCTGTCCCTTGCAGTCCCATTTTGAGCATGTCACTAGTTACTGCTCCGCGCTCACTGACTCTCTCAATTTCTGTTCTTGACACTAACTCTCAGTTCCCCCTCCCAAACTGGGCCGGCCATTACAGTTAACCCTGTCTAAGCTAACTGCAGCACCAGTGAGTGTTACCCTTTTATAACATATACAGTGGGGCAAAAAAGTATTTAGTCAGTCAGCAATAGTGCAAGTTCCACCACTTAAAAAGATGAGAGGCGTCTGTAATTTACATCATAGGTAGACCTCAACTATGGGAGACAAACTGAGAAAAAAAAATCCAGAAAATCACATTGTCTGTTTTTTTTTCATTTTATTTGCATATTATGGTGGAAAATAAGTATTTGGTCAGAAACAAGCAATCAAGATTTCTGGCTCTCACAGACCTGTAACTTCTTCTTTAAGAGTCTCCTCTTTCCTCCACTCATTACCTGTAGTAATGGCACCTGTTTAAACTTGTTATCAGTATAAAAAGACACCTGTGCACACCCTCAAACAGTCTGACTCCAAACTCCACTATGGTGAAGACCAAAGAGCTGTCAAAGGACACCAGAAACAAAATTGTAGCCCTGCACCAGGCTGGGAAGACTGAATCTGCAATAGCCAACCAGCTTGGAGTGAAGAAATCAACTGTGGGAGCAATAATTAGAAAATGGAAGACATACAAGACCACTGATAATCTCCCTCGATCTGGTGCTCCACGCAAAATCCCACCCCATGGGGTCAGAATGATCACAAGAACGGTGAGCAAAAATCCCAGAACCACGCGGAGGGACCTAGTGAATGAACTGCAGAGAGCTGGGACCAATGTAACAAGGCCTACCATAAGTAACACACTACGCCACCATGGACTCAGATCCTGCAGTGCCAGACGTGTCCCACTGCTAAAGCCTGTACATGTCCGGGCCCGTCTGAAGTTTGCTAGAGAGCATTTGGATGATCCAGAGGAGTTTTGGGAGAATGTCCTATGGTCTGATGAAACCAAACTGGAACTGTTTGGTAGAAACACAACTTGTCGTGTTTGGAGGAAAAAGAATACTGAGTCGCATCCATCAAACACCATACCTACTGTAAAGCATGTTGGTGGAAACATCATGCTTTGGGGCTGTTTCTCTGCAAAGGGGCCTGGACGACTGATCCGGGTACATGAAAGAATGAATGGGGCCATGTATCGTGAGATTTTGAGTGCAAACCTCCTTCCATCTGCAAGGGCATTGATGATGAAACGTGGCTGGGTCTTTCAACATGACAATGATCCAAAGCACACCGCCAGGGCAACGAAGGAGTGGCTTCGTAAGAAGCATTTCAAGGTCCTGGAGTGGCCTAGCCAGTCTCCAGATCTCAACCCTATAGAAAACCTTTGGAGGGAGTTGAAAGTCCGTGTTGCCAAGCGAAAAGCCAAAAACATCACTGCTCTAGAGGAGATCTGCATGGAGGAATGGGCCAACATACCAACAACAGTGTGTGGCAACCTTGTGAAGACTTACAGAAAACGTTTGACCTCTGTCATTGCCAACAAAGGATATATCACAAAGTATTGAGATGAAATTTTGTTTCTGACCAAATACTTATTTTCCACCATAATATGCAAATAAAAGGAAAAAAAAACAGACAATGTGATTTTCTGGATTTTTTTTTCTCAGTTTGTCTCCCATAGTTGAGGTCTACCTATGATGTAAATTACAGACGCCTCTCATCTTTTTAACTGGTGGAACTTGCACTGTTGCTGACTGACTAAATATTTTTTTGCCCCACTGTATAAACATCAAATACATTTAACCCTTTAGAGAGTCAGGGAGCAAACCATCAGCCCCATCACTCATACAACTGTACATCTGTTTTTTCACATTACAATCAATTTACATGCAATTTCTTATACTCTAGTTGTCATAATAAGGGCACACTGTGGCCATAGGTCTGTTGCCCTTTGGGCGTACAGTGATCATCTACATCTTGCCCTACCATCAGAGTTTATTGAGACATTATGAGCCACAAAAAGATGAAATAATTTATGCAAGGGCCATCATGTTATTGTTAATCTAAAAAAACTACTTTTTAATAGGATCCTTGGTTGCTGGACCTTGTCCCCTAGTAAAGCAAACATACTTCCTCAGCGCTTTCAAACTTTGATTTTTTTTAGCCCTCATCCACTTACGCTTTGAGCATTTATAACCAATCTACCTATGCACATTTTACACCTCTCTGCCCATTTATTTTTCCTCCTTTCCTCATCCACTTCTTCCCCTTATTGCAATCTGGTCCATTACTTTTTCAACTCTTCTCAACCAATAAAATTGACAGTTGATGCTAATTAGGCAAACCTTATTTATGCTTTAAGGTACTGAATGTTGATTAATTCCAAATTAATTATGATCCAACCTTAGAAAGAATTTGGAGTAACCTCAGGATTGCAAAGCAGTAACTTTATTACTAAGCCACTGCCACCGTCACCCACTTTAACGTGTACTTATTTAGCACAGTTGAAATAAAACTGAAAAGCAAAATGGGAGTGCCAATTGGGAGCATTGGTTTCCAAGAAAATATTTTGTATATTCAAATTGCCTTTTGTACTTTAGGTTTTTTATTAAATGTATGGCTTAAAAAAAATAGAGTCCCAGAAGGCAAAGCCAGTCCAGTGTCTGAAGGTGCACAAGGCAAATGTGCATGGCTAACTCAAGCCTTGGGTTCTGAACCAGTGCTTCACTTTTAATATTTTACCTTTTAGTGCAGTATACAGATAAAATTCCAGTAGAGAGGCAGCACTGGGGAAAGGGCAAAAGCCTCATGTTTCTTAGTGTACTCTGCATTTTTTTATCTGTTATCTTATCAAAAAAAGGAAAACGTAAAAGTCTCAAGAGGGAAGACAATCTCATGTATGTTTTTAAGAATAAAGCTATTATGTTTTCCCTATGGTGGTGTGATATAACTTTTTTGTAGGAAATATTTGTGAATATACTGTATATATGGCAGACTCTATACTGAAGGAAAGCACAAGTTACCCTATCCATTAGGGCCTAGGGCCTATTTCTCACACCTAGACTTCGGTAACCCCCCAAGATCATCACTAGGCTCTTTGTAGCATTTGCGGGCCTGTTAGTAGAGACCAGATTGACTTCACACCCAAACAGGTGTTCTGCTCTTAACACAGGAACACATCTTTACAAGGCAATCACATTGTAAATCATTCATGCCATCCTTTTTTGGTACAGTTCACAAGATGTTGCCTTAAGAGTCGTTCTTTCTTTTTTGGTTATAACTTTTCTCAAGCTAGTAAATCTCCAATATGGTTTTGTTTCAATCCGATGTTCTGCTGTGAAGAGGCTAAACAATGAAAACTTCAGCACCCAAGCTCATTAGTGCTTGGCCCGCAGGCTTACCCACATTCACCGGAAATATCACTATATCACTTAAACAAAAATTAAAAAAAAACAATTGGAAGGAAAAGTTTTGGAGCTTAAAGGGAAGATGTCATCAGAAAATTACCAATTGTTTAAAAGGAATCTGTCATCAAGGTTCCATCCCCCAAACTGTTTAGACAAGTCCAGCAATACCTTTACATGGCCAGTCCATTCCGCTGTCACTGAGAAATCAGTTTTAATTGATATGCAAATGAAGCTGAAGAACTATTGTTGATCTAAAGCCTCTGTTTTGACTGACAGCCTTTATGCTGTGTGACTTCAGGTAAAGGAGCCATCAGTCAAGCAGGAGGAAGTGGTGCTGGGTGGGGAATAGAGCTGGAATGACAGAGGCTTCAGATCTACAACACTTCAGCCTCATTTGAATATCAATTAAAACAGTGATTTCTCAGTAATGGAGGAACAGACTGGCCATGTAAAGGCATTGCTGGTCTTGAATTTTAAAACATGTGCATTAGCATATTTGGGGTATGACATCATGTTGACAGCTCCCTTTTAAGTCAAAATGTTATGTTTTTTTTACTTTAGCAATTTTTTAATCACAATCTTTATTAAAAAAAAACAAAAAACAAAATCAGTTGACAGTTAAAGTGTGAAAATTGCATAATGACTCATTTTTATTTTTAATAAAGACTGATATTGGGGAAAAAGGCAAAAATGAAACAAATATATTTAATATAAAAAAGTGATTTAAAAAATAGGTCACTTTCTAATAATGCATTCCATTTAGAATCATTCTGAGATCTTGGTAGACATCCATGCAGGAATGACAGAGAGCAGTTCAGTTACTACTGTATTTTTGCTGTTGAGGTAAAAGGAATCATCTGCACACGCGGCAGGGAGTACAATAATCATCACCACTGTATTTTCCACATAGCATTAGAACTAGACTATCTAGAGCAGTGATCCCCAAACTTTCTGCTTTGAGAGCCATATTAAGCTTTGAGATAGGGTCATGAGCCATATTTAGAGAGGGTCACCAGCCTCATCCAGCTCCCGCCAACCTCACAATAGTGAGACACATTGGCTCTCATTATACCAGTAAAGGGGGTAACGTATTGTCACTGAAATTACACAACGGCAGTGTACCAAGAGCAAGAGGTTCCCACATTACCCCCACTCAGTATTATCGCATCAACAACCTCCCGCCACACTGTTACATCCAGTCCAGCTTTAAGCATCTGCTCTTGACACTTCACATCATCAGGTCTCCACCTCACCATAATTATTTCCAAACCCCCCAAGGCCAGAATATGCTCATTCAGATCTGCTATTCTGTACTGGGCTACTCACAAAATTCACCATCTGGAAAACTGCTCTTCATAATTGTTTGCTAGACCTGAAGCTAATGCACCAAGCTGGCAGCCAGTCACGAGCCACATATCATGGGCCCGAGAGCCACATGTGGCTCCAGATCCATAGGTTGGGGACCCCTGATCTAGAGACATAGAAATTTAAAGCCATCAAGGGCGATATATAGTTTGTACATTCTTCTCTTGTCCAAGTGAGTTTCGGACTGGTACGCTTTGTTCTTACTGCTTTGATAATTAGCTTCCTATGAACTCTAATATATGTGTCTAATACGAAAATTAGACTTTGAGCTCTACTGTGGACAAAGACTGATGTGAGAATAATCACTTAGAAATGGGATGTAAACAAGCTATATTAAATAGAGGTTAGATCACACACTCTTCTCTTATCTCAGTGGCTCACCCCATTGTGTTTAGGTCAATGAGGCACAGCCATGCATCATTTTGTGCTAGTATGTACCATAATAATCAATTCTTGTTCTTGAATTGGAAAGTGACCAAGTTGACAATTGATGATGGATAATAAACTATACCCCCAATCTGTAGTGAAAATACACATGACATTTGTCAATTTCACAGTCTACAATATATTGTGTAAGTGTTGCCAGTTTCTGAGATACATACGGTAACTTTTTACTTTTCCATTTAGGAACATGTGTAAGGGCTTGTTTTAAGATTCTAAGTGATATATGTCTACAGCCCATAATTCTGACATGAAGGCATCATCTGCAGCTATCATGAACTGTTAAGTTATGATACCTAAGTTAGGCTGACATGAGCGTATTTTCAATCAGAGTGCTGTCTGTGAAAAAACGGCCAGTATTCAGACCAATGTTATTTTATGAAGCAGTGCCGATGAGAATTTTTGTCCCAGACTGAATATGAGAGTGACCAGGCGCTATTCTCTTCCATGTGTCGGATGAGAATCACCCATTCAAGTCTACTTCAGACTCCATATGGAGGACACAGTATAGCATCTGATTTCTACGGATACATAGGAAACTGAATTTAGTCTTGTAATTTTTTACTATCTGCTTCTGTATATCCAAGAAGTATCATTTCTCCTTGCGGAGAATGACATGCTAAGCATGTCGAGATGAGGAGACTTAAAGCCGCAATGCTCCTCTGGGAAATATACTAATTATGCAAGTGGACTAGAACTCTAGTGCCACCAATTAGAAGTAGCACTCCTAAAAGTCAATGTTGACCCTTTAACGAGCCTTGTTACATGACTTAGGATAAAAGCCAAGTCAGAATCTCAATTTGCAGACACTGTGTTTCGGGGTACTGCCCCTCGTCAGTGCAAAGTGTGAGATCTGATTTGGCTGTGAGAGAGGCGTCTGACCGATATCCAACAAGTATCATTTCTCCTTGCGGAGAATGACATTCTTAGCATGTCCAGATGAGGAGACTTAAAGCCGAAATGCTCCTCCGGGAAATATGCTAATTATGCAAATTGTCTCTTCAAAGAGGAAGAGGACTAGAACTCTAGTGCCACCTATTGGAAGTAGCAATCCTAAAAGTCAATGTCGACCCTTTAACGAGCATTGTTACATGCCTTGGGATAAAAGCCAAGCCAGAATCTCAATTTGCAGACACTGTGTTACAGGGTACTGCCCCTCATCAGTGCAAAGTGTGACTTCTGGTATGGCTGTAAGAGAGGCGTCTGACCGATATTCAAGAAGTATCATTTCTCCTTGCGGAGAATGACATGCTAAGCATGTCGAGATGAGGAGACTTAAAGCCGCAATGCTCCTCTGGGAAATATGCTAATTATGCAAATTGTCTCTTCAGGGAGGAAGAAGACTAGAACTCTAGTGCCACCTATTGGAAGTAGCAATCCTAAAAGTCAATGTCGACCCTTTAACAAGCCTTGCTACATGACTTAGGATAAAAGCCAAGCCAGAATCTCAATTTGCAGACACTGTGTTTCGGGGTACTGTATATAAAACAGATTGCATACACATAACAAATGAGAAAAAGATCATTCAAATTTTCTGGATGAAACTCAGATGATTTTTTTATATACTTGTGTGAACCCAGCCTCTCAGTCATAATATGATTATTCAGTATATATGGTTTCCCCAGCTTCTAAAAAATCATGGATGCAACAATTTTTATTTTTTGCGAACAAAGGTAAAAAGTGATCTATTTTTTTTTAGACTGACCAGGAATTTCTGGACGGTTCGCAATCTGCTGCATCCTGTTTGTGCATACATTTCTGTAACGTTAGCTGGGAAATACTATTGCTTATAAAGAAGTATACCCGCTAAAATATAACATTTATTAAATCATAACATTCAAATCAACAGACCAGAAAAGTCAAGATTTATTCAATGTCAGCTGCAGTTTCTACAGCATCTGTTTCCTGCACCCTGTTTTGGTGAAATCATTGTCTTTATGGATGCTCTGTCTACTTACATATATTCCAGCATAGGACAAACATTAGGTTGAGTTATGGAGAGGATGAAACAAAGAGAAACAAAGGGCCAGTGGCCCTGATCAATGTCCGGAACAATGCATTCCTATGTGTGCGGAATTCCCTCGATTCAGCACAAAGATTGAGCATGCTGCGTATTATTCCGCGATGAGCGGAAAAATACGCAGCATTAGCACAGCATGTGCGGAATGCCATAGAATTACATGGGATGCTTTTTTTTGCGTTTTCGCAGAAAAATCGTGCGTTAAAAAATGCCGCGAAAACGCAAAAAAATGCTACGTGTGCACACAGCCTTAATCTGTAAGTATAAAATCACATATGAGGTAATAGAAAAGGAATACACCTTTGTTACACATAGGTAATATATATAAATTAATAGACAGCCACAGTGGTGGACAAGTCACTAAAAGAGCATAGACACCTTCTTTTCACATAGGTATTGTAAGATGAATAGACAGCTACAGTGGTGGATAAGTCTTTAACAGAGAAGATAGATCTGTGGATTGAAACTTCGCTACTCTCCTTCAAAATGCAAGTGGTCACAAACAGAGCATTTGGCATATGGAGACAAATATCCTTATATCGCAGTGTCAAATGGAACACAAAGGAAATCTCTCACCCAACATGTGTCGTCCCTAGGGTGAATTGGAAGATACCTCATCCAGTATATCCAAAGACACCAGCCTCATCAGGTCTACAAATGCTTAGAGTCAGGAACATTGACCCTGTTAAGTCCTGTGGGTCAATTACATAGCCCTGGAAGTCCCTTAGCTCCTGCCCTAACAAAGGCAGTTCACAGCTTTCCCTAAGCTGGACCGGCCCTATATAGCCCTGCGTGCCTTCCGACGCGTTTCTCCTAGTAGGTCTTCAAGGGAGGACATGTGCACGCATAAGATGAAGTAAAGGTTAAGTGTACACTGCCCCCTGCTAGTAGTCAGAATAGTGTGGCCACATGTCTATTCTTATGAGTTAGGGGGAGTTATCGTACCACTTTGCGCCCAAGCTAGGGTTCTAACCTCTGCAGCAAGGCAGGGACACCTAATAGGGACCTAATATGGTAAAATAGGCCAATAAACTCTTTGTCTATAAATATTTATTTATCGTTGTGGCATTACATTTAGAGGCTATATTTTACTTGATTGAGGCTGAAACTAATTTACGCTATCTTCTATGCCCAGTTTTGAACATGTATGAGATTTAATTTGAATTTGTGACACTTCTAACCTATGTGATATTTAACCCCTGGTATGTATTATGGTTGACTCAATCAATTGGGTTTCCTTGTTACCATTCACTTTAACAATAATGTATTGTCTCTTGTTTGGCCGTTAGCAGAATTGGCATCAAACGGTCTTGGACCAGGGATTCACAGGATCTACCAGGGTTAGCCGCCGGTGAGCAGGGGCACCACATTGTGTCCAAGCTTGGGTGTCAACCTCCGCAGGTAGGAAGGGATACTTTCAGGGTATCACTAGGTTGAGATAAAAATATATAATTCCATATCTATCTTTGGACATATAGCTCTATATTATCTAGAATTGTAAATTCTTGAACTTGTCTTTTCTGGTCTGTTGACTATTTTAATGCTATGATTTAACAAATGTTATATTTTAGCAGGTATTCTTCTTTATGAGCCGTATTTGTAATCAGGCACTTGGTAAGCCTAATTTGGTAAATACTATTGCCTGTTTGCTATGTTTATAATTTAATTTTTTGGGAATTATTTTCAACTTCCCTTTATTTCTTTGGCTATGCTTTTGATTTTACTGTTCTATGTACTAGTGAGTTAACATAAATTTTACATTTTCCAATTCCTAAAATTTGTGTTGTACAACATTATAATATTCTTTTTATTTTGACAAAACTGAATGCTTTGTGCCAAAATTCAGAAATGGCTTGCGAGATTTACAGATTAACTAAGTACTTTATAGCTTCAGCCATCGTATATTGTATCGTTGCATTTGATACATTTGTCCATGTGTTTGTTTAGATTTTTCTAAAAGCATAAAATAAATGAAAAGATGTCTGAGGGGGTGATTTATAGACAGTCATTGAACAATGATGTAGTGCAGGGCTTGACTTTTGTGCATGTTGTAGTCCCTGGGGCGGGGAAGAACAAGCAGACAGCCATGATTCCTCAAAGAAGACTAATGATTGTAATGGAGCACAATAAAAAACTGGATAAAGATGAATGTTTGATCTCATCTTTACAATAATAATTCATTTAGCACTCATTCTGCATAATCTCTCTACATCGTCACATACACAGATACATTCTTCATCCTGCTTGACAGAGGAGCCCGGTATTTTTACTATGCTCATTGTGCAAATGAATGTTCCTCGTTGTTTTTTTCAACCCTTTGATATGACTTTTATACAGATCTTCAGATTGCAGCATAAAAAAGGCCGAGGAGGGAAGGACAGCTATGCTATATAGGGTAAAAATGCCAGATTTAAATTAATAATGAGCTCCGTGGAATTTGCAGTTCTTCTGAAAACTCAGAGTTCCGAATAAAATATTTAAAGGTAACAGTGGAGAAGGTAGGAGGTTGCAAAGTAGAAAGCATCACAAGGCACTTTCAATGTGAAAAAATCATCACAGTTTTGCACACAGGAAAAAGAAAACATGCTCCTTCTATAAAGTATAAATCATAAGAAGTGTACTTTGGCAGGTTTAGCTGTGAGGGGATCTCTCTCACAGGATGAAACGGAAGAATGACTGACAAACTCTTAGCTTTCCTATGATGAGTCTAAGTATTGAAATAAACAATGTCACCCTGGTCCTGCTGCTGAGCTGGGATACCCTGTATGTAATACAAGTCTGGCCATCTATTACAGTAAACCAGACTGACCAGAAAATGGTGAGGTTACAGATCCCTCTTACACATTAAGCAGCTATTTCTTCCAACTGCACCATAAGCATGCAAGCTCAGCCAACCAGGCAAGTTTATTTTAATGGGGAGGTGGAAAAGTGAGTGCCAAACACTTCATATGGGTTCCTATCCCAACTGAAATAAACATTCACACTAACCAAAGATCATAATTCATCCTTACATACCAAATCAGCTGTAAGACTTTGCTCATAACTTGTTCCCACGTCCCATTTCTTGGGCTGATGGTGTTTCTTTTGGCTATTATTTACTATGGCACCATGTAAGAGCAAAGGGAAAAAATGGGAAGACAAATGGCACAATAGGGTCTTATATGAATAGAAAAAAATTAGATAAAATGAAATGTTATGCTCCCTTGGGGGGAGGGGGGGTTGTGAAAGTCACATCCCCTATGTCCATGATGTGGAGAAACTTAGGAAGCTGGAATATAAGTGGGTAAAAATAAACGCTGCCATTAGTCAAGAGTTGAGTAGGAGACAGGAATAGTTGAAATGTGGTTTATCAGTCAACGCGTTTCGAAGTGAACACATTTCTTCATCAGAACAAACCACAAACATCATTGTGGTGGTTTTTCCTGGTCAAGGACTTGTTGACTAATAAACCACAACTATTCCTGTCTCCTGCTCATATCTGGACAGCTGGTAGCGCAAATTTTTATTCTCTTATTTTCCGGTTTCCTAAGTATGGCACCATGTACCCCAATTTTGAGAACATTGCTCTCAAGGAGAGATAAAAGGTAAGAATAAATGAAAATAAATAAGAGTGTGGGTCGTGTCAGAAAAGCAGCTTCGAGTGATCAGTGGGATCTTTGTTTTTACCATATTCTGAGCATTTCTAGGGAACCACTTTAACTTTCAATCTGTTATTTATTGACTTCTAGGTTTTATTTGTTTTTACACTTCTTCCAAAACAATTAAGTTAATAGATAAAAAACAAGGAACAGATGAATGGAATGTGAAAGCCTCAGGTTTTGCTCAGAACTAACGTTTTGTGTAAGCTTAATATACAGAAAATACTTCCATCATATATTATAGGTCTGATAAACTAATGAAAATGGACCACAATACATGGGCCCATTTAAAGGGAACTTTCTATTTCAAACCAAACACATCTATGATTGCTGTTATCCAAAACCAATCCACTCCTTCATTTTTGTAATCATCCTTTGCATTCTAAAATAATCTTTTATTCAATTTTTGTGCTAATGTGTTTCAAGCGCAGAAGGCTTGGCCCTGCAATTACCACTCTCCATCCACTTTCTCATTTTCCCCGCCGTTGTCTTTTGCGCCCTGATTGATTGGTTACTATTGTTTCAGTAACCTGCTTCCCTCGCTGCAAATTTTCAGCAGATGCTATTAATCCCCACAGTAGTCCTAATCTCACTGCGCCATCAGGACTCTAATACGCGTGCACCGCTGCCAGCAGTGACAGCGTCTGTTTTCTGTCGGGCATGCAGGTAACTCAGCCAAGCGCGACCTGTCAATCAGGGATGGCAGCGGAAGAGGAAAATTGGAAAGAGGACAGAGAGCTGTAATGCAGGACTGATCCCCATGCACTTGCAGCTCATTAACATAAAAAATAGATGATTAATTTGGGGGGCAAAGAAGGATTACAAAAATGTAGGTATTGATAGATTCTGATTACAGAAGCCTAACATAGATGTGTTTGTTTTATGGTAATAAAACCTGCCGATAGGTCTCCTTTAAGAGTTTGACACATTTTGCACCTCACTAAATATATTGAGAAAGTGCGTCAGTAAAAGAGTGTGGCTAAGGGATTTGTTAAAAAAGCAAAAATTACTATGACATCCAGATTAAAAATGGTCTACAACTTAGTCAACTAATAAATGGTGTAAACAAACTGGAAAGTCTAAGGATCCCGTTACATTTAGCAATGCACCAGCGATCCCGATAACGATACGACCCGGTCAGGATCGCTGGTGCATCGCTAAATGGTCGCTAGTGAGCTGCAACACAGGCAGATCTCACAGTGATGTAGCGACGCAGCAGCGGTCGTTACTTACCTGTCACATGCAGGGATGATGAAGTCCTCCGCCCACGTCCACACATCGCTCGTCGGCGCCAGCAGGAAGCCCAGCAGGAAGCCGCCGACGAGAAACGGCCCAGGACGTTCTCGCGCGATCAGTGATAGCCAGCGGGGGAGCCGGTCGGAGGTAAGTGTCACACATAGCGATATCGCTAGCAATATCGCTGCTGCATCACAAAATCGGTGACGCTTTAGCGATATTGCTAGCGATATCGCTATGTGTGACGCCCCCTTAAGAAATTCACCAGATTCATCAATCGGCCTGAGAAATGATACATTTGGTCCATTTTCAGACTGTCCAGTCTTACACTTCTAGAGGGGATGTTTCAAGCTCTTAAATGGGTAAAATTGCAATGTTTTTATAAAAAGAACAAGCAACTGTGCAATTTACCTCATTTACCTCTTGTTAAAAATACTTTTTAGGCCACGTGCACACGTTGAGGATTTGGTGAGTTTCTTACCTCAGTATTTGTAAGCTAAAACCAGAAGTGGAACGGTCAGAGGAAAAGTATAATAGAAACATGTCACCCTCACCACCTCTGTATCTTTTACCTACTCTTGGCTTTGGCTTACAATTACTGAGGTAGAAAAACTTTCCAAATACTCAACATGTGCACGTGGCCTTATTCTCAATAAAGGAGGGATTTTTAATTTTATAGTGAACAGCTTGTTGCCAAAGTTACTGACCATCTTTCTGAGTGAGAGATTGGCTGCTTAACATGGTAAGAAGTGTGCACGGTTTGTAATTTTTTTTCTGCCAAGCACCACTTGGATATTTGTAATGTCTTTCAAGTACCGGATTTACCTTCTATATTTGGTCAATCGTTTAATTAACTTGCCCCCTAATGTGATGGCTGCAGCTGCTTCTCTTTGGTGAGGTGTGTGGTGTTAGGTAGTATTGATGATGTTGCTACTCTCAACTGCTTCTCCAGGTTTGTGCCCATCTCTCTGGAGTGCAAACGAGTCTTTGTGATGATAAGTTTAGAAAAGAACTGCTCACCTCAGTAAGTTGTTACACACAGAGACGCAAATCTCAATGTATGTCTCAACAAAATGAGACATTCAACACTCACTATGACTACCATTACTCAAGTAACGAAAAGTCTGCAGTATACATCACAGATGAAACACTGTTACTGCTGTTTATACATCACATAGGATACACTAAGTATGCTGTATACATTACATAGGATATACAGACTGCTGAATATACATCATATAAGACTCATGAGACTGTTTATATAGCAATAAAACATAGAGTGAAAAATTTAAAGGGGTCTGAATATTTTCCAT
This sequence comes from Dendrobates tinctorius, assembly GCF_039654945.1. Classification (NCBI taxonomy): domain Eukaryota; kingdom Metazoa; phylum Chordata; class Amphibia; order Anura; family Dendrobatidae; genus Dendrobates; species Dendrobates tinctorius. The sequence continues at coordinate 54,181,528 of NW_027361732.1, forward strand.
ACCCAGTGTATATACAGCTCTGGCAAATTAAGAGACCACTTCCAAATGTTCAGTTTGTCAGATTTTTCTCTTTTTAGGTATATTTTTGAGTAAAATGTAAATTGTTCTTTTAGTATACAATCTTCTGACAACATGTCTCAGAATTTCCAAGCAATACATTTTGGGGTTTTTTTCTGAAAAGGAGAAATTGTCAAAATTAAAAAGAAAACAAAACAGTGCTTTCAGATGTCAAATAATGCAAAGAAAACAAGTTCATAATCATTTAGAAACAACAATACTAATGTTTTAACTCAGGAAAAGTTCAGAAATCAATATTTTGTGGAATAACCATGATTTTTAAAAACAGATTTCATGCGTCTTGGCATGCTTTCCACCAGTCTTTCACACTGCTCCTGGCGCAAAAATTTAAGCAGTTCTTCTTTGTTTGATGGCTTGTGACTATCCATCATCCTCTTGATTACATTCCAGAGGTTTTTCAATGGGGTTCAGGTCTGGAGAATGGGCTGCCCATGACAGGGTTTTGATGTGGTGGTCTCTTAATTTTTGCCAGAGCTGTATATTATACAGGATACACTGAGTATGCTGTATACATCACATAGGATACACAGATAGCTGTCTACAGTGAAGGAAATAATTATTTGATCCCTTGCTGATTTTGTAAGTTTGCCCACTGACAAAGACATGAACAGTCTATAACTTTAAGGGTAGGTTAATTTTAACATTGAAAGATAGAATATCACAAATTAAATCCAGAAAATCACATTATATAAATTATATCAATTTATTTGCATTTTGCAGTGAGAAATAAGTATTTAATCCCTCTGGCAAACAAGACTTAATACTTGGTGGCAAAACCCTTAATGGCAAGCACAGCAGTCAGATGTTTTTTGTAATTGATGAGGTTTGCGCACATGTCAGGAGGAATTTTGGTCCACTCCTCTTTGCAGATAATCTCTAAATCATAAAGATTTTGAGGCTGTTGCTTGGCAACTCAGAGCTTCAACTCTTTTCATAAGTTTTTATGGGATTAAGGTCTGAAGAATGGCTAGGCCACTCCATGACCTTAATGTGCTTCTTTTTTAGCCATTACTTTGTTGCCTTGGCTGTACGTTTTGGATCATAGCCTTGCTGGAAGACCCAGCCACGCAGCGTCGGACTGGAGCACCTTGGGCCTGTGGGGAGGAGGACTCCCAGACAGTGACTGGGCCGGAACCAAGGGGACCGCCATCAGGGTTCCTGAAGGAACAACACTGGGGGGACAACAAAGGGAGACACACGACTAAAGGTGTCAGGGCAACAGGGGGCGGGGCGAGGACAAAGGGAGGAGGGGGCACTCTCAGGTGGCAGTTGGCAGAGAGTGTGACAGGAGGAGAGAAGCCGAGTGACTTAGAGAGAGACGGGGTGACGAGCGGAGTGGGTAAGGGACACCATCAGGAGTCTGTGAGGAGAAAGCTACGCACTCACCGACAAGAGAAACGTGAGAGACTTTTACCAGAGGCTGCTGCCCGCCCACGGTCACACACAGCCACGCCCACGGTCCCCCTCCCTTTTGAGACAGGTCCGGTACCTCAAGTCGCCGCTGCAACACGTAAAACGGCTGCAGCGGCCTGGACACTGCCCGTCTCCTTCCTCAGCTGCGGCCCTGCCATCACCGGCCTCAGTGGACGCCACCTTCGCCATATCTGGCAATAGAGGCCCACGTCCTGTCTACAAGGGGACCCTGAGCAGAGGCCGGCCGAACGTCATTTGGGGAACTGCGTCATCGCTGCACTGTGAGACGAGAGCGGGTAAAAGACATCCTGAAAGCCCCACAAGAACAGAGTCTTCAGGGTCTGTTGTGCCCCACCAGCACAGATTCTTCAGGGCCTGTTTTGCCCCCAACAGCACAGAGTCTTCAGGGCCTGTTGTACCCCACCAGCACAGAGTCTTCAGGGCCTGTTGTGCCCCACCAGCACAGATCCTTCAGGGCCTGTTGTACCCCACCAGCACAGAGTCTTCAGGGCCTGTTGTGCCCCACCAGCACAGATCCTTCAGGGCCTGTTGTACCCCACCAGCACAGAGTCTTCAGGGCCTGTTGTGCCCCACCAGCACAGGTCCTTCAGGGCCTGTTGTGCCCCATCAGCACAGTTTCTTCAGGGCCTGTCAAGCTCAAATCATCCCGGGACAGCGAGGCATCAAGGCAGCCGCATTCAGCGACCTCTAAGCGGCCGCACTTGTGAACCCGAGCGACGTCTGGAAGGATAAGTGAACTATAGGAAATAAGGACCCATAGTTTGTGCCTTATGTGGCCTTCGACTAGCCGGGTTAGTCACATTGAATATAAGAAAAGTATTGTTTATTTTGTTGAGTCCCTGCGAGGACAGATTGTTGTTACCCCTGTTACTTGTTCAGCATAGCCCCAGCGGCTCCAAGTTATAAAAGTTGATTTCACAAGTCATACCTTGTCTCGTGTCTCGTCACTGCATCCTGAGAACCTACTCAACCCTACAGGCCCACCAGAGAAAATCATTCTTGGGGCCCACTATGTAGCTACATAGAAATAAATACAAAACCACTAATTGTGCGTTAAAACATGCTAATATCAGGGTATAATATAAGGTAGTACAAGTCTTAATTATGTAGCAGGGGTTGGCGTAGAATCATAGAGGGGTAGCCACCTTATAGAATATAATGCAGCCCCCCTCATAGGGTATAATGCAGCACCCCACAAAATATAATGCAGCCCCTCATAAGGTATAACGCAGTCCCCACCATAGAATATAATGTAGAACCCTCATAGGGTATAATGAAGCCCCTCTCATATAGTATAATGCAGCACCACCACAGAATATAATGCAACCCCCCATAGAGTATACTGTAGCCCCCTAATAGGGCATAATGCTGCCCCACTCATATAGTATGATGTAGCCCCCAGAATATAATGTAGTCCCCTGAGAGAATAATGCAGCCCCACCACAGAATATAATACAGCCCCCTCATATAGTATGATGTAGCCCCCCAGAATATAATGTAATCCCCTGAGAATAATGCAGTCCCCCACAGAATATAATGTAGCTCCCCCATAAAGTATAATGCAGTCCCTCTCCACCCCCATCATTGTCCTCATCACCACCTCCATCATTACCTTTTCCCCCACCACCCCATCACTGCCCATTCCACCACCTTAATCATTGCCTCCTCCCCACCATCATTGTCCATTTCATCACCTCCATCATTGCCTCCTCCCACCACCATCATTGCCCATCACCTCCATCATTGCCTCCCCCACCATCATTGTCCATCACCTCCATCATTGCCTCCCCCACTGCCATCATTGCCCATCACCTCCATCACTGCCCATCACCTCCATCACTGCCTCCCCCACCATCATTGCCCATCACCTCCATCATTGCCTCCCATCGCCTTCATCATTGCCACCCATCACCTCCATCATTGCCTCCCCCACTGCCATCATTGGCTCCCCACTGCAATCATTGCCAATCACCTCCATTATTGCCTCCCCCACCACCATCATTGCACATCACCTCCATTATTGCCACCCCCCACCAATATCATTGCACATCACCTCCATCATTGTCTCCCCCACTGCCATTATTGCCCATCACCTCCATCATTGCCTCTCCCCACCAATATCATTGCCCATCATCTCCATCATTGCCTCCCCCACTGCCATCATTGCCTGCCCCACCTCCTTCATTGCCCATCACCTCCATCATTGCCTCCCCCACCAATCATTGTCCATCACCTCCATCATTGCCTCCCCACCATCATTGCCCATCGCCTCCATCATTGCCTCTCCCCACCAATATCATTGCCCATCACCTCCATCATTGCCTCCCCCACTGCCATCATTGCCTGCCCCACCTCCATCATTACCCATCACCTCCATCATTGCCTCCCCCACCAATCATTGTCCATCACCTCGATCATTGCCTCCCCCACCATCATTGCCCATTGCCTCCATCATTGCCTCTCACACCAGCATTGCCAGTCACCTCCATTATTGCCTCCCACACCACCAATGCCCATCACCTCCATCATTGCTTCCTCAACTGCCATCATTGCCCATCACCTCCATCATTGCCTCCTGTTGTGAGTTCATTCTCTGGTTCACCAGTTGTGAGTTCCCCTTCCAGACTCCCTCTGGTGGTGACAGGAGGTGGTGAGGCTGGTTTGATCGGTGGAGGTCTGCCACCTGAGAATGAGGATGACGATTGGACCTCAGGATTCTCAGATTGGATTTAACACAGCCGACGCCCTATTCAGTTGCTGGTGATTCCTTTTGGCTTGTCAGGTCTTGGTTTTCAGCTCTGTTCCAGTCATCTAAAGCTAAGTTTTTCTGCTAATGTTCACACTTGATTTTGTTGGTCTGTTCAGTTTTTTGTGTGGTCAGCCAGCCCTGGCTGGGGGCTGTGCTGAATTTCCACTCTTATTTATCAGTATTTTGCAAATTGGCTTTTTGTCCCTTACTAGTTCGGTCTCTTTTTGCTCTGTCTCAGAATATTTCAGAGTGCAGATATAGTGGGAGAAGTCTAGTGACTTCAGGGTTAATTTTGCTATCAGAAGTGTTGGACATGATTTTTGTAGGGTTTTTTGCAGGTTGCAGACAGTGTCTTTCCTTTCCTGTCTAGTTAGTTTGGGCCCCATCATTTGCTCAGCCTATTTTCCTGCCTGTGTTTGTTCCTTCATCTTGTTTCACCGTCAATACATGTGTGGGGGCTATCTATTACTTTGGAGTCTGCTCTGGGGCAGTTAGTTTTCCTTTTTCTTGCTTTAGGCTTATCTAGTCCTCCGGCCGTGACGAGGCATCTAGGAACATCATAGGTACGATCCACGGCTACTTCTAGTTGTGTGGTAAGATCAGGGATCTGCAATCTGCATAGTTACCAACCTCTCTGGTTTTCTGTGACTTAGCTTGTTTTGCTTTTTTCTCCTCGGTGACCCATTCATAACAGCCTCCCCCACCAATATCATTGTCCTTCCCCACCACCCCTCTCACACTCACACAGCACCGGTCTGCATCACTCACTTACACTCACACAGCACCGCATCACTCTCTCACACTCACACACACACCGCACCACATACACACACGCAGCAGACACACAGCACAGCTCACCTCCCCGCAGCAGCACATCCCGGAAGCCTCTTTCTCTCCGGCAGCTTTCTCTCTGAGACAGCACGCTGGATGATGACGTCATCCAGCTGGGTTGTCTTAGACAGGAAACGCCCAGAAAGCAGGACGCCAGGATGTGTTGCGGCTGCAGGGAGGTGAGCTGTGCTGTGTGTCTGCTGCGTGTGTGTATGTGGTGCGGTGTGTGTGAGAGTGATGCGGTGCTGTGTGTGTGGTGCGGTGGTGGGGATGGTCTGCCCACTATTAAAGAGGAATGGTATTCACTCCTCTCCACGCCCATAGGGGCATGGAGAAGCATGAATATTCATTTTGCTTTAGCAGCTGGGACAGGATCCTGTCTCCCGCTGCTGCTAGCTGGCACAGGGCGGGCCCCCTTTACTCAGGGACCCCATAGCCACTGGCTTAGGGGCCCCTCGAGCAGTGGGGGCCCTAGGCACCTGCTGGCTAGTATGCCAGCAGGTGTCAATGCCTGGGCCCAAAGGAGAATCCTCCAGTTCTCCGGTGGGCCAGTCCGAGCCTGCAGCCATGATCCATTTTTAATGTCCTGGCGGAGGAAGTTAAGTTTTCATTCAGGATTTTATGGTATATGGCTCCATGCATTCTCCCATTGATGCAGTGAAGTAGTCCAATGCGCTTAGCAGAAAAACACCCCCAAAACATAATGTTTCCACCTCCATGCTTGACAGTGGGGACGGTGTTCTTTGGGTCATAGGCAGCATTTCTCTCCCTCCAAACACGGCGACTTAAGTTAATGCCAAAAACCTCAATTTTTGTCTCATCTGACCACAGCACTTTCTTCCAATCACTCACAGAATCATCCAAGTGTTTATTGGCAAACTTCAGACAGACCTGCACATGTACCTTCTTGAGCAGGGGGAACTTGCGGGTACTGCAGGATTTTAAACTAATGTGTTACCAATGGTTTTGTTGGTGACAGTGGTCCCAGCTGTCTTGAGATCATTAACAAGTTCCCCCATGTCATTTTAGGCTGATCTCTCAGCTTCCTCATGATCAAGGATACCCCACGAGGTGAAATTTTGCATGGTGCCCCAGATTGATGTTGTTTGACAGTCATTTTGTATTTCTTCCATTTTCTTACTATTGCACCAACAGTTCTCTCCTTCTCCCCCAGCATCTTAGTTATGATTTTGTAGCCAATTACAGCTTTGGGCAGGTCTGTGATCTTGTCCCTGAAATTCTTATAAAGCTCTTTGGTCTTACCCATGTTGTAGAGATTAGAGTCTGACTGATTATTTGAGCCTGTGGACAGGAGTCTTTTATAAAGGTGACTATGTAAGACAGCTGTCTTTAATGCAGGTAACGAGCTGATTAGGAGCGTCTAACTGGTCTGTATGAGCCAGAACTCCTAATGGTTGGTAGGGGATCAAATACTTGTTTCTCACAGCAAAATGCAAATACATTTATATAATTTATACAATGTTATCTTCTGGATTTTATTTTTGATATTCTGTCTCAATGTTAAAATTAACCTACCCTTACAATTATAGACTGTTCATGTCTTTGTCAGTGGGCAAACTTACAAAATTATTTCCATCATTGTATGTACCACATAATATACACGGAGACTGCTTTATACATCAAATAGGAGACACTGAGACCACTATGTACATATCACATAGGATACACTGGTGTATATACATCACATAGGTGACACTGAGAATGGTAAATAAACATTCCATAGGAGACACTGAGACTGCTGTATATGTCACATAAGATACATAAAGACTGTGGTACATACAGTGGGGCAAAAAAGTATTTAGTCAGTCAGCAATAGTGCAAGTTCCACCACTTAAAAAGATGAGAGGCGTCTGTAATTTACATCATAGGTAGACCTCAACTATGGGAGACAAACTGAGAAAAAAAAATCCAGAAAAATCACATTGTCTGTTTTTTTTTCATTTTATTTGCATATTATGGTGGAAAATAAGTATTTGGTCAGAAACAAAATTTCATCTCAATACTTTGTGATATATCCTTTGTTGGCAATGACAGAGGTCAAACGTTTTCTGTAAGTCTTCACAAGGTTGCCACACACTGTTGTTGGTATGTTGGCCCATTCCTCCATGCAGATCTCCTCTAGAGCAGTGATGTTTTTGGCTTTTCGCTTGGCAACACGGACTTTCAACTCCCTCCAAAGGTTTTCTATAGGGTTGAGATCTGGAGACTGGCTAGGCCACTCCAGGACCTTGAAATGCTTCTTACGAAGCCACTCCTTCGTTGCCCTGGCGGTGTGCTTTGGATCATTGTCATGTTGAAAGACCCAGCCACGTTTCATCTTCAATGCCCTTGCTGATGGAAGGAGGTTTGCACTCAAAATCTCACGATACATGGCCCCATTCATTCTTTCATGTACCCGGATCAGTCGTCCTGGCCCCTTTGCAGAGAAACAGCCCCAAAGCATGATGTTTCCACCACCATGCTTTACAGTAGGTATGGTGTTTGATGGATGCAACTCAGTATTCTTTTTCCTCCAAACACGACAAGTTGTGTTTCTACCAAACAGTTCCAGTTTGGTTTCATCAGACCATAGGACATTCTCCCAAAACTCCTCTGGATCATCCAAATGCTCTCTAGCAAACTTCAGACGGGCCCGGACATGTACAGGCTTAAGCAGTGGGACACGTCTGGCACTGCAGGATCTGAGTCCATGGTGGCGTAGTGTGTTACTTATGGTAGGCCTTGTTACATTGGTCCCAGCTCTCTGCAGTTCATTCACTAGGTCCCCCCGCGTGGTTCTGGGATTTTTGCTCACCGTTCTTGTGATCATTCTGACCCCACGGGGTGGGATTTTGCGTGGAGCACCAGATCGAGGGAGATTATCAGTGGTCTTGTATGTCTTCCATTTTCTAATTATTGCTCCCACAGTTGATTTCTTCACTCCAAGCTGGTTGGCTATTGCAGATTCAGTCTTCCCAGCCTGGTGCAGGGCTACAATTTTGTTTCTGGTGTCCTTTGACAGCTCTTTGGTCTTCACCATAGTGGAGTTTGGAGTCAGACTGTTTGAGGGTGTGCACAGGTGTCTTTTTATACTGATAACAAGTTTAAACAGGTGCCATTACTACAGGTAATGAGTGGAGGAAAGAGGAGACTCTTAAAGAAGAAGTTACAGGTCTGTGAGAGCCAAAAATCTTGATTGCTTGTTTCTGACCAAATAATTATTTTCCACCATAATATGCAAATAAAATGAAAAAAAAAACAGACAATGTGATTTTCTGGATTTTTTTTTCTCAGTTTGTCTCCCATAGTTGAGGTCTACCTATGATGTAAATTACAGACGCCTCTCATCTTTTTAAGTGGTGGAACTTGCACTATTGCTGACCGACTAAATACTTTTTTGCCCCACTGTACATCACATAGGAGACGATGAAGCTGCTGTATCTACATCACATAATATACAATGAGAATGCTATATACAGTCATATGTAAAAGTTTGGGCACCCCTATTAATGTTAACCTTTTTTCTTTATAACAATTTTGGTTTTTGCAACAGCTATTTCAGTTTCATATATCTAATAACTGATGGACTCAGTTATATTTCTGGATTCAAATGAGGTTTATTGTACTAACAGAAAATGTGCAATCTGCATTTAAACAAAATTTGACCGGTGCAAAAGTATGGGCACCCTTATCATTTTCTTGATTTGAACACTCCTAACTACTTTTTACTGACTTCCTGAAGCACTAAATTGGTTTTGTAACCTCATTGAGCTTTGAACTTCATAGCCAGGTGTATCAAATCATGAGAAAAGGTATTTCAAGTGGCCACTTGCAAGTAGTTCTCCTATTTGATTCTCCTATGAAGAGTGGCATCATGGGCTCCTCAAAACAACTCTCAAATGATCTGAAATCAAAGATTATTCAACATAGCTTTTCAAGGGAAGGATACAAAAAGTTGTCTCAGAGATTTAACCAGTCAGTTTCCACTGTGAGGAACATAGTAAGGAAATGGAAGAACACAGGTACAGTTCTTGTTAAGCCCAGAAGTGGCAGGCCAAGAAAAATATCAGAAAGGCAGAGAAGAAGAATGGTGAGAACAGTCAAGGACAATCCACAGACCACCTCCAAAGACCTGCAGCATCATCTTGCTGCAGATGGTGTCACTGTGCATCGGTCAACAATACAGCGCATGCATAACGCCTTTTTGTATGACCAAACAACTCAATCTTTGTTTCATCAGTTCACAGGACCTTCTTCCAAAATGTAACTGGCTTGTCCAAATGTGCTTTTGCATACCTCAGGCGACTTTGTTTGTGGCGTGCTTGCACAAACGGCTTCTTTCGCATCACTCTCCCATACAGCTTCTCCTTGTGCAAAGTGCGGTGTACTGTTGACCGATGCACAGTGACACCATCTGCAGCAAGATGAGGCTGCCGGTCTTTGGAGGTGGTCTGTGGATTGTCCTTGACTGTTCTCACCATTCTTCTTCTCTGCCTTTCTGATATTTTTCTTGGCCTGCCACTTCTGGGCTTAACAAGAACTGTACCTGTGTTCTTCTATTTCCTTACTATGTTCCTCACAGTGGAAACTGACTGGTTAAATCTCTGAGACAACTTTTTGTATCCTTCCCCTGAAAAGCTATGTTGAATAATCTTTGTTTTCAGATCATTTGAGAGTTGTTTTGAGGAGCCCATGATGCCACTCTTCATAGGAGAATCAAATAGGAGAACTACTTGCAAGTGGCCACTTTAAAAACCTTTTCTCATGATTTGATACACCTGGCTATGAAGTTCAAAGCTTAATGAGGTTACAAAACCAATTTAGTGCTTCAGGAAGTCAGTAAAAAGTAGTTAGGAGTGTTCAAATCAAGAAAATGATAAGGGTGCCCATACTTTTGCACCGGTCAAATTTTGTTTAAATGCAGATTGCACATTTTCTGTTAGTACAATAAACCTCATTTGAATCCAGAAATATAACTGAGTCCATCAGTTATTAGATATATGAAACTGAAATACCTGTTGCAAAAACCAAAATTGTTATAAAGAAAAAAGGTTAACATTAATAGGGGTGCCCAAACTTTTACATATGACTGTACATCTACTAGGATGCTGCTGTATATGTTACATAGAATACACTGAGACTGCTGTATATAGAGGACATGGGAAGCACTGAAACTTTACTGTATACATCACAAAATATGCACAGACTGCTGTCTATACATCACATAGTGTACTCTGAAACTGCTGTATACATCACATACAATACTCTGAGAATCTGCTTTGAACATCAAATAGGGGATACTACGAGACTATGGCTTTATGTACATCACAAAGGATACACTGAGAATATGCTGCATATACATCACACAGGATACACTTAAACTCATGTACAAATCACATAGGAAGGTGATTTATACAGGTGCCTGATTTATTAAGAAGCACACACTTCTTAATGAATCAGGTGAGGTGTGAAGTGCCATGTGCGTCCATCTGCCTTGTCACAAATCTTACTTCAGATGGGCTGCCACCATTCATGATGAATTTAACAAGGGCCCTGTCATGCCCTCATTCCTCCCCATTTCTGTCCAGTTTGGCTCAGCATTGTCGGGGCTGGGCAAAAATGATGTTAAAATGCCAAAAGTCTAAACATTTTTGTGCAGCCCCTCATTGCACAAAATTTTTGCGACTTTTTTAAGCTTTTAATGCCAGAACTATGTGTCCTGATACGAAATGCTGGTGATTCTGCTAATGCTTTAAGTTACTGGATATATAGCGATGTCCGCTGCAGACAAGATTGTTGCCACACAAAATAAAAATAAAAATAAAAAGTGTCAAGTACAAGTGATATACATATGCACATGCCAATACTGGAAAAGAAAATAGAATGAACAGCGTTATTTTAGACTATTATCTGTGGAGATACTACCAGCAAGATTATCGCTATAAATTTAGATTCCAGAGAATAGATGTGCATCTTTATTAGCATCCTATTACACTTTCCGGGGGTTTATTGCTAAAAAGCATTAAACAATAATTAGATGGTCCAGATTTACCTCTACCATGTATGGTTTAAATGAGCAATATAGCTGGTAATTGGCCTTGACCAAAATAAATAATGTCCTCCGTTTTACTTACATTTGGTTTTCACATAAAATACCTACTGAGTTGTATTGAAGTAGGAGGTGAGCAAAAACCAGTATCTCCATCCATCAGTATTAATCTCGCACTATACCGAGGCTCCCTCCATTCATCTTTCCGACACAAATTAGAAATTCAAGAGTTTTAACAAATGAGCCTGCAAATGTAAACTTATTAGGCCATATATTTTTACTACACACTGTGCTGTGTCCTCCACAAAGCTGTCCCTTCAGAGAGTGTTTTCTTATTTTGTGTTATTGATGGCAGCTAACTAATCACATTTTTAATGTTGTCTTTGGGGAGGCCCATTTGAATGAACGTGCGATCCAAAGTGCCTGGAATAAATCTACCTTATTAAATGCCTAAAATTATGTGTCTTACACGATAAAGAAACTGGAAAGCATTATTACACTTGCTAACCTCCGTCTGCTGGAATCAAAATAGAGGGATAAATTAAAATAATATGTCAACAGCAGCGCACTGTAGAGAAAGTGTCTCTAGCATAGGAACGGCCAAGAAAAATTGGCTAATTGGTACCTTCACTTGTATCCACTTGAGTGAATAGATCTATATTCAGTTATTACTTTATATTAGTCACTGAGAATCAGGAAATTCAAGTTAATTAAAACAATAAAAGATTTCCCAAATGGATAGACAATGGATGTATCATTGACATACGGTGCCCCTTTTATAATTAGGAGCAAATAGAGAAGTTAAGGCTACAAAATTCAGGCTGATGTATAGGGTTCTTCTAAAGAAGCAGGTGGAAGACCTAGTTGTTCTAATTAGTAAAGTCGTTGTCCACTTAATTTTTTAAAATTGGTCCCAAAAAACGAAGTATCAAATACATACTGTACACCATCTCATCTGCCGGACCCATTGTTCCTTGGTATTGCTACCTGTGCCCTCCTGTGGTCTCCTTGTTTATTCCGGTGGGAGACCTCACGTGACTGTTTCAGCCAATCAGTGACCACTGATTGACTGCAGTAGTCAGGTGTCCTCTTAGCATGAACAGCACTTGAGTGGCTGTAGTGGTCATATGACATACCCTATGATAAGGGGAAGTAAGAATACAATCAGGAACATGGGTAGCAGTACCAAGGAGTGTCCACAGTCCTGTAGATGGGTATATATAAACTTTATTTTCACATATTGCAACATTTTTTAACTAAAGTAAAAAATCTGCCGAGGACCACGTTAACAAAAACAAATAAAAACAATATTTTTGATGGATTTATTTCTTTACTTCAATAAAATATGCATGAGAAATGTAATCTTTGTATGAACCCATATTGAGAGGGCTCTACATTTTTGCCAATATTTATTTCTTAGCAGTGTCTTCTGAAAACACACTGATTGCATTGTGTTAGGCTGGAGTCACACTAACCTGCGCAAAATACGGTCCGTAGTTTACATGCGTAATACGGATGATTGACCACTAAATAGTGCTCCGTAGGTCATCCGTAAGCAAGGTGAGGTCGCGTATTTTGCGCATGTGTGCATCCGTATGTAATCCGTGTGGCATCCGTATGCAATCCGTATGGCGAGATTTTCTCGCAGCCTTGCAAAATGGACATTTAACGGTTTTGAGGCCTGCAAACAATTTAAATCATTAGCCAGCACCCTATTTATACAATCAGAAACAGGTGGCTGCCTACATTCTGTACATTTGTCACCTTGCTTTCACGAGGTGTGTTGGTGTTCTTTGTGCAGCATGGCAGAGGGTCTGCGATTCAATACAACTGAGTAGGTTCTCTTTACCTGGCTTTTGTCACGGCGCTTTGGCCAACCATATCCTGTGATAGTGGATCTGCGGAGGAGGAGATGCATGTGGGTCCATCCACTTTTGAGGCAACGACTCACAAGAGGTCATTTTCACCGCCTCTATTCTTCTCTGCGGGAGCATCCGGAGAAATTTTACCAGTACTGTCGTATGAGCATTTCCACATTTGATCGACTCTTGGAGACAGTGCGCCCTGGGATCACCTACCAGGACACAAGGATGCGCAAAGCCATATCTGCAGAGGAGCGACTTCTACTCACAATACGGTATGTACTACACAACCACATTCTCTATGTTCATAATGTGTGTGTTAATTTATGTTTTTTGGCCTTTTTGGACAAAGTTTAATGCCCTCATCTTACTCAAAATATGTTTCACCTGACACACCAGAATGTTACATCTAATATGTCCTGCATATCACTTAGTCATTGTGCCACCAAATATGTGTGTGTTGTTCTCTCTCATTTCCTACCAAGTTTGGTCGGCATGTAACTGATTTTTTTTTAACTTAAGCCATTCTAAACTGTACTATTTCTGTTGTTCTACAGCTTCCTGTCCACTGGCCTGTTTTATGCCGCCCTCCACCATGAGTTTCTCATTGGAAAGTCCACCATTTCAGGCATAGTGAGGTCTACATGTGCAAAAATCTGGACAAGACTCCATCAAGTGGTCATGCCCGAGCCCAGGATGGAAGACTGGTTAAGGATTTCAAGGGACTTTGAGGAGGACTGCCAGTTTCCAAATTGTATTGGGGCCCTGGATGGCAAACATATTAGGGTGCGTAAGCCGCCGAACTCAGGCTCCGAATTCTTCAATTATAAACAATAATTTTCTGTTGTATTGTTGGCTCTGGTAGACCCTCAATACAAGTTTATAATTGTTGACAATGGGGCCTATGGAAGGACGGGAGACTCTAGAGTCTTCAATACTTCCATAATGGCTCGGCGGCTACGCACCAACCAGTTGGATCTACCACCACCACGCCAGCTACCAGGCTCCCCCGAACAATCAGTCCCTTATGTCCTTGTGGCAGATGAGGCCTTTCAGTTATCACGCAATGTCATGAGGCCATATCCCCGGCGCAACCTTGACCACAGGCGCAGAATTTTTAACTTGCGCCTATCACGTGCTAGGCGACAGGTGGAGTGTTCCTTTGGGATTCTTTGTGCCAAATGGCGGGTACTCCAGTCTGCCATTCAGTTGAGTGAGCAAAATGTGAATGAAGTTGTGAAAGCCTGTGTTGTTCTGCATAACTTCACCAGGATACATGATTGTTCCTCCTCTGATGGTGTTGTGCGTAGGCCGGACAATGTGCGCAGGGTGAGACCACCTATCAACCCCCAACGTAGACCGCCCTCTGGCCTCAAAGTGCGTGATATTTTCACAAATTACTTTATCTCACCTGAGGGGTCTACTTCTTGGCAAGAGAATGCTGTGTCTATGTTATAATTTGTTTCTTTAAGTGTGTCTAAATATATATTACTCAAGCCATAATGATTCTATGAGTGTTTCATTGCATTGGTTGGTGTCTGTTAGTATGTTGTGAGGGATTGTGAAAAATCACACAGAGACGTTAACTAGAGTAGACAAATTTTTAGTTTTGCCTTTTTTTTTTTTTTGTTTTGCTTAAAGGCAAACATAATTTTGCCATAACACAAATTTGGCAATGGCCAAAATGACCCTTTGTGCTTTCTTTAACTTGGTGTTAAATTAACATAACAGAACAAAACAGCAACAAACATTAGGCAATAACAACATTGCTGCATGCCTAGATTAACCTTGATTTGGCAACAAAAGGTGAGCTCCATTACCAAAATAAAGGCAACAAGATAACACTCACATTTCCTCATAATGTTATCCAATCATAGAAAGATTCCACCATGACAGGCAAGGCTACCTCACATCTTTCACACAGATATTACCTGTCTGTAGAACAGACAATATTTAAGCATGCTATACTGGAAAGGATGAAAATACAAAACTCACTTGTTAAGACATAGAGAGAGCGTGATATTCTGAATGCTGGTCGCCTAGAATTTTTTTTACTAGAGATTGCTAACAAAAAAGGTGACTACTTAACTAAGGCGAGCACGCCTTTCCTATGCGTTAGCAAGTGAGTAGTGTATTTTCATCCTTTCATTTTTCAGTATAGCGCATTTAAATATTCTCTTTTCTACACACGTGTAATATCTGTGTGAAAGGCATGAGGTAGCGTTGCCTGTCATGATGGATTGTTTAATATGTTTGGAAAACATTGTTTAAAAATGTGAGTGTTAAATTATGTTCTAAATGTTGGTGAAGGAGAACACCTGTTTTTTGTTTTAGATTATGAGCACCAGTTACATCTCACTGGACATCTCCAACCATTTTAGAATCATAAATCCTCATATGTAGGGGAAGGGGAACGTGGATGACCAGCCTGTGGGTGCTGCTGGACATTGTGGCCAACATCGCCCTGTGTGGGGCCATACTGTTGCCCATGATGCTGTAATTGTCCAGCCTCCTGGGCCTGTGGGGGATACTGGCCAGAGTACTGATGATGGTGAGGGGCTTCTTGTTGGCTATGGTAGGCCCGTGGCTCATACCCACCAAGATAGCCAGATCGTCCCCAACCAGGTTGGGACCAGCCTCCAACACTGGGTGGGCACAAGTGGCCATATTGGTGGGGTTGGCTTGAGGAAGACATTTGGGGCTGCGGAATAGAAGGATGGGTAGGGGGAGGAAGGGCTTGAGGTGTTGGCCCACGTATTAGGGGCTGTTCAGACCCTGCTTGAGCAAGCATCTGTGTGGATGGTCTCATGCGCATTAAATTTCATGGTGAGAGCTGCCACCTCTCCAGAAATTCAAAAACCTCATATGGGGTATTGGGGGGGTGCTTGCATCAAGCAGGATCTGAATACATCCCCTAGTACGGAGCCTGACCTCACGGGTAAGGGCACGGAGATAAAGGGTGAGGCTACGTGCATAGGCCTCCTCACCATCATCTGTAGTGACTCTGGACAAATAATTCAGCACCCCTGTGTCCACATTGGTCCTGCTCTCATGAATGGTGACCTGGCGCCTTCTTCTTGTTCGCTGTGATGCTAGAGTAGCCTGTGGGGAGGACCTGATCTGGGCAGTTGGGCTGCTGCTCAAGTTGCCCAGCTCTTCCAGGATGGGTGAGGTGGCAGCAGCAGACCGTCCTGGTGGTGTGGTGTGTAGGCCAGCCATTGTGTGGTCTTGTGATGCCTCCTCTTCAGCCATCCTTCTTGTAGGGGGAGAAGATGGGCCAGCCACCTCATCCCCAACAGGATCTATAATGGGCTCTGCCTCTGAGGCCGTTCCTCGATCCGTTAGGTTGGATTGAGTTCTGTTATGAAATAGAACAGAGGCAAAAATACATCAATATTTTTGTCCCTGTAAAGTATTAGTGTAATGTTTTTGTGTCATGTGGTGTGAGGTATGTACTTATGGTCTCAGATCCAGAATTGGGGCGAGGAAGTTCAGCCGGTCATAGTAGATATATTTGCGTTTGACATGTCCAGCATCCCCACTCCTGGACCGCTGCTGGCGTTCCCGGCGGTACAGGTCCCAGATGCTTCTCCACCGTTTCATCACATCTTCCACTGCAATGTGACAGGAAAGATTGTCAAAATCACATATTTGAGAGGTCACATTTTCGAACAGTAGTCTACGCATGGGGCCTTCTGGGGTGTGCGTTCTACCCATGGTGGCATATGTAATTGGGCCAATACACAGGGTCTCATTAGCTCCACTTAAACTAATTTTAGTGGCTAGGAGGATGAGGAGCTTGTGGCCTAACCCCAAATTATGGCTGTGTGAAGCCACGTGTCACATCCAAATGTAACGGCCTCATGAGGCTAATAAAAGTACATGCACAGGAAAGGGGGGTGCTGATTGTAGATTCATTTTATAGCGCGCACTAAGGTTAATGATGTTTTTATGGTTGCACTTACGAATTTTATGCTGCTCATCACGTGGTCTATCACCAAAGTCATGGTACATCTGGCGACAGATGCGCCTCCATGACGCCTCCTTTCTTGTGCGGTTAGCATAGTTTGCATCGCGTGGGTCCCATATTTCTGGACGCTCCTGCACCAGCAAAATGAGCATCTCTACATTAATATATGTGGACGCCATGCTGCTGCTGTACTCCGTGGAGGCTGACTTCCTGGATGTCTGGAGCGGTTTTTGAGCTCATTTGCATGTCTAGGCTTCCTGATGATGGATTGGCCCATTTCCTGTTCACCAGCCAAAAGACCTGCGTATTGCTCGCAGGTCACACGTGTGTTCCGTGTGTAATCCGTATTTTTTGCGCACCCATAGACTTGCATTGGCATACCTACGGGCGTAGTACGCTGACAATCGCAGCATGCTGCGAGTGGCACGGAGCGTAGGATACGGATGAGAAATATACGCCTGGTGCGAGTGACCCCATAGAGAATCATTTGTCCGTGTCTAATGCGTGCTTTTTGCGCCTCTCAATCTCCCGTATTCCTCGCCAGTGTGACTCCAGCCTTACTGTGCAGCTATAATATGGGCATCTGTCAGCATGTGTACATTTCTCCTACAGAGCCACTAGAGGAGGAATAAAGCATTGCTTGGTTCCCTTTGAAATCAATCACTGGATTAAATATACACACATGGAGGATAGGAATGTGGTCACCTCTATTAGTTCAGAATGCTGAAACAGTATATGTAAATATTAGTATCTTAGCCCCTTCACGCCGCTGCCCATTTTCATTTTTGCGTTTGTTTTTTGCTCCTCTGCTTCCCAGAGCCATAACTTTTTTATTTTTCAGTCAATGTGACCATGTGAGGGCTTGTTTTTTGCGGGACGAGTTGTACTTTTGAATGACACCATTGGTTTTGCCATATCGTGTACTGTAAAATGGGGAAAAAAATCCAAATGCGGTGAAATTGTAAAAAAAAGTGCAATTCCACAACTGTTTTTGGGGGAGGGGGTTTACCATGTTCAACAAATGTTAAAAATGACCTGCCATCATGATTCTCCAGGTCATTATGAGTGTGTAAATTCCAAACATATCTAGGTTGTTTTTTATTTAAGTCACGAAAAAAATCCAATGTTTGTTAAAAAAAATTATAAAATTGCGCCATTTTCTGAGACCAATAGTATCTCTATTATTTTAGATCTGTGGCCGGGGGAAGGCTTATTTTTTGCGTGCGGAACTGAGGTTTTTATTGATACCATTTTGGAGTAGATACAATCTTTTGATCGCTGTTATTGTATTTTATTGCAAAGTTGCAGCAACCAAAAAGCGTAATTCTGGCGTTTTTGCTTTTTTTTTTGTTACGCCGTTTACCGATCAGTTTAATTATTTTTATATCTTGATAGATCGTGCAATTCTGAACACAGCAATGTCAAATATGTGTATTTTTAATGGTTTTATTTTGAATGGGGCGAAAGGAGAGATGATTTGAAGATTGATATTTTTTTATTTTTAAAAACTTTTTTTCACTTTACACTGGCTTCAATAGTCTCCATGGGAAACTAGAAGCTGCGATCATCCGATCGCTTGTGATAAATAGAGCAGGGCTTCAGCCCTGCTTTATGTAGCAGAAATGCTCACTTGCCATGACCTCTGGGGAGCATGTATAGCAATCCTGCAATGACAACCACAGGGGTTTGGTGTAGACCCCGGGTTGTCATGCCAACCCATCGGCAACCCGTGGTCATGTGTCAAGGGCGCCGATGGGCAGAATTAGTGATGAGCTTCACATTAAATGCTGCTGTTAGAGATTGACAGCAACATTTAACAGGTTAACAACCAAGGGTAAATCACAATTCCACCCACAGCTCTTAGGGGCACATGTCAGCTGTTCAAAACAGCTGAAATGTGCCTGGAAAGATGTGAGCTCAGTGCCGGAGACCACATCAAAGGGAGATACCTGACATGCATAGTACATGTATGGAACATGTGTGAAGGGGTTAAAGGCAAGCTGTCAGGTCCCAGAACTTCAAGCAGTTACATCTGCATATCTGGACACCCTACCTAACAGTCACTGTATTATATTTCATAAATAAACAGATGACGTCGAGGGGACGTTAGTATCCCCAGACTATTCGGTCCACTTAGCATGTTATCACACCCCTGTGGGCATGATAACATAACCTACAAGCACCAGTGACTTCGCAAAGCGCCATACTTACCTCATGCATGCTCGTGGATTCTTCCCCGCACATCATTGATCCTCTGAAGCCGGATGTATGTGTCCCAGCTTCAGAGAGACGCAATGCGCAAGATCAGAAGTCTCTGCATTACATGTGTGTCTACATATGCAGACACAACTGCTTTTGGTTTTAGGGGTATGGGGGACCTGACAGATTCCCTTTAAAGGGGAAGTGCAGTTTGTACAATCTGTCTGTTTAAAGCTATCAATATGTGTTAGATAAGGATTGGTGAACAACAAGAGGAGGTGGTATCAGGAATGTTGGATTTCAACATGCAAGAGTCTTTGTTCCTATAGAAGATAGTTTTGAAAGCTGCCTACTCTCCTCTCACTATTGAGAAAGTGTGTATCGCATTGGCAGGGCATTCACTGGACAGCTGTTTAAATAAATGTCCAGAATTAGAAGGATTCCCGACAATATGCTGATCACTGGCTGTACTATGATCAACTGTAATCAGTGGGGAATTTGCCAGTGAGTCTTTAATCCCCATCTAGCATCAACCACCAGGGAAGTCAAGCATCACACGGCATCCACCCAAATCAATGTGTTGGTTGACCAACGTTTGGGTGTGCCACATCTCCCACTATTTGTAGCTACTCTTTGTTGCTAATCGCTGCTCACTCTATTGAAGATGATGGTCCTGAACAGTGGATCCCTCCCTCTATTAACTCCCTAGTAACTTGAACACCAATCAAGACCAGTTGAAATACGTAAATTATGAATTGTGTAAATAATATATATTATGTATTTTAGAAACTTTAAAAATGTCTTCAACAGCTCAAAAATGTTTCAAAAATGGGTTGATGTAAATTATGGCAGCCGAGGTGGCATAAAACAATGAAGAACGTCCTGGTCCATTTTCTCATCGTCGGCTTCCTGCTGGCGCTGACGAGCGACGCATGGACACGGGCAGAAGTCGTCATCAGAGCTGCGTGTGACAGGTAAGTAATGACCGCCGACCGCTGCTGCATCGCTGGTGAGATCTGCCTGTTTGGCAGCTCACTAGCGACCATTTAGCGATGCACCAGCGATCCTGACCGGGTCGTATCGTTGTTGGGATCACTGGTGCATCGCTAAATGTAACGAGACCTTAAGGCCACATTCACACGTTCAGTATTTGTTCAGCATTTCACATCAGTATTTGTAAGCCAAAACCATGAGTGGATGATAAATACAGAAATGGTGATGTGTTTCTATTATACTTTTTCTCTGACTATTCCACTCCTGATTATGGCTTACAAATACTGATGTAAAATACTGAACAAATACTGAACATATGAACATGGCCTAATGGGGACAGTAAGTAATGTAAGTGATGGAAAAAGAAGGAGTATGTTGGCCCTATCTAACTTGAAATTACATTATTAGTATAGATGATTTCAGGTTCTCCATGTCATTTCTAAAACCACCAAAAAAGCGTAACAAATAGACACTGTCTGGATTCATGAATTGTTTTTATATGTAATGTACTGTATTTTTAAGTCTGTTTTTGCTGGTGAAACTGGTGACAAATTCATCAAAATAATGCATGTGTGATGAATTTGTCTCTTGTTAAAATATACTTTTTCCCCTTTATCATTATTAATGTAATATATTGTGCAATTTCTTGAATAAACTTTAGAACATTGGTTGTTAACTGTCAAAAAAAAACAAAAAACAAACATACAGATTTTGTACTTCCCAGGAGTAAAAATAGTAACGGAGTACCAGTGCGCAAAATACTTTGCAACATTTTGAAAAGAAGCAAATTATTAATTCCGATGTATAATGAAAATCATGTCCTCATTGTCAAACAAACCCCCAAAGTGCAGAAGGCTAAAAAAAGCTATTGAAAATAAACAAAAGTCAATGATTTGGTGCAAAAATAAAAAATAAAAAAATCACAAAAATCCAAACTTTTACTCAAAAAAGTAAAGCCCAAAATGAATTTAAAATAGGCCTATGTTCACATGAACTCACTGCAGATCTGCGGCAATTCGCTGTAAATGGCAGTTTTGAACTATAGTAAGGTCTAACGACTGCATGCTCTGTATTTGGCACTGACAATGGTCAATTCTGGTCCTTGCAGCATTGTAAAGAGGTAAATGTTTGAAATGACCCTTCTCAATAGTCTTTAGTTCAATCAGTATAATACTCTGCTCCATTGTAAGGCATCATGTTACTGCAGAAAGAACAATCAGTGGTAGATGTGCACACTTCCGTATGAGCGTAGAACATTTGTACTGGATGTAGCCAGGGAGAAAAAAAGATAGGAAAATAATAGTAGAAATAAGACCCACATTTAAAATGCAGTCCCAGAAGAAGACACATTATGGTGCCTCCGCTTGTTAGTAAATGTGGCCAGCGTACCCAGCCACACTTCTACTTAGTGTGAATAATTGAAGACGACTCTTACATGAAACATCAAACAATTATATAGATCCCTTGTGTCAGACTTTTAAAAACAGTAATGTAACGGGCTTGATATTTTTTTTCTCACACAAACCCTAAGGAAACTTTTAAGTGTGTATGTATTGTAGTAATATATTACGCCCATTGCATTGACCTGTTCATTGCTCTGCCATGCTTAATATTGTTCATATCCAGAAAGTAGTGGAGTTCTCATTGGAAAACTGTATGTGTTTCTCCTACAAATAGTGTGTGGTGTAGCCCCATAGAGGTGTTCCCCTAGATCAGAACTAGGAGCCTAAAAATGTCAGCCTTTTGATATAAATAGGGCAGAGCTTCAATACCGCAAACACTCTTTGGACAGGTGTAACATTGTTTTTGAAAGAAATCATCCATGTTATTCTAAGGGCTTGTTCACATGCAGCAATTTTTTTATGCATTTTTCTTCATGTTTTGTTCTGCATTTTACAGTAGCAACATATTGAATGAGGTTTCTAAAATCTTATTTTGCTTTTTGCTGGCTTTTTTTTGTACCTGTTGTGTGTTTTTCAAAAAACGCAGCACGTGAATTCCTTTAGTGTTTTGGCTGTGGTTATTTCCCATTGGTTTAGCACAAAGAGATAGATAGGTGAAAAGTTGGCACTCAAAAGGATGAAATGCAGCAAATAAAGATCTGTACAGGAATTCAAAAATATCCAGAAAAATAATCCAAAATATTAACGTTTCAGCCCTGAATCCGGACCTTCATCGGAACAGTGCGACTTACGAGGGTTGTGGTGAGAGAATCATGTGTGTAGTGCTGTATGTTGGTATCTGCATGGCGCTGTGTCATACACACGAGGTATAACATTATGTCATCACTTTTTAGTATAAATAGAAACACATCAAAAACAGTATGAAAGATGCATAGTAAAAACAAAAATGCCCCCAAACCAGGTGTAACTTCCAATAAGCTACGTTTTTCATGTAGAAAAAAACTGTATGAAAAAAGTTGCGTGTGAACATACACAAAACCTATGCACCCCCTTTCAGTTTAATGTCTGTTTTCAGTCATCCCAAATTAAGCCAAGCCATTTCTCTCCTCTATTCGTGCAGGTTATTTCTGTCAGAACATAAAAATATAAAGCTCCACCTCCAAGAAAAAGTGCAAGCCGCACCGTACAAAACCTGACCCTCTAAGCTAGTGCATATAGTGTGACAATCACTCACACATTATAAGCTGCTAACCGGTAAAAGCAACCGGGTGCCCATCCAGAAGATACAGATAATAACAGTCCAATCCAAGGAAAAACGGATGGCACTTACCGGTAAAATCCAATTCTTTATTTTAACAATAAAGCATAATTGTTGGGAGAACGGGAGCGGGAGTGCAGGAGACGACGGCCGTTTCACGCTGGAGTTGCACTTCTACAGGTCTTCTCCTGCACTCCCGCCCCCGTTCTCCCAACAATTATGTTTTATTGTTGAAATAAAGAATTAGATTTTACCATTAAGTGCCATCCGTTTTATCCTTGGATTGGATAAAAATATAAAGGAAATCTTCAGACAGCTGCTGTTTTCCAGGTCCTGTTTTTTTTTATTAAAAATGCATGCGAAGAATGAGCTGTGTGTGCAAAGTCTGAAATAAGCATTATTAACCCTATGTAGCCAGGTGAATCTCTTCATGAGGTTACAGCTCTAAAAACATCATTAAACTTTGCAAACAATTGTAAAAAATTTTAATTACGTAGAAGGGTTTCCTGACATTATATGAAATTGTTCCTAAGGTGGGGAATGCTATGGAGTAAAGAAATAATTACTTACCATTGAATAGTCTGTTATTTGGGGCCACCACTATGGTGGGCTCTGTTGGTACCAGAAGTAATCATGTCTCATCCATAAGTCATTTGACCACTGTAGTCAATCACATGGTCTAACAATCGCTACACTTATTTAGTGCTTTACCATTCATTTGCAATATATTGCATGTAGACACTAGCAAAATAAAAATAACATGTACCCCTTCATTTTATTTACAATTGAACAAGAATAACATTAAAATGTAGTCCCATATACGAGCAGCACGTTACAGAGCAGGAGAAGCCGATGACATTAATATACAATATAAAGGTGTGTTGGAAAAGGTTCGGTATAACCTTTGTTTTATTCATTTACATCCTTGCTCATTCTGGGCTTATGAGTAGAGTGTGTGGTCCTACTCAGTGACAGACCATTATCTCTGTATAGCAAAAGCTGTCAATCACTGATTAGGTCCACCCACTTGAATAAAAAGCCCAGAATGGGATTAATAAAATGCAAGCTAGCTTGGGTTCATACAGCAGTATGTCACAGGCCGTATACGGATTCCGATGTTAGGACTGACCGCAAGTCTCCTGACTAAAATTCATAACCTCATATATGGTGATGAGACTGAATTAGAAAGTGGGTCTGGGGTTTTTATGTTTCCAGAAACAGAACTACTCTTCTCTGGTATTGTCTTTGGTTGGTGTTATAGTCACTATATTTTAGTTCTGGCATTATAATCAATGGGTGATACTCAAATTCAATTAAGAAAAAAGGGAAATAATTCTTATATTTCTAGAGAACAAAGTACACTGCAGTCATGAAATACACCAGAGTCAAGCTGACCATTAAGGCACCTGGTCATCCGCTTGGTCTAGTCTAACCAAATTATCACCTGGACAGGAGCTAATTATTAGATTAAATTGGTTTCCACCAATTGTCAGAAATAGGGAACTTGTGCCTCCTGTTCTTCCCATGCTGCAACATCGTGGCCAGTTGCAATTGAATTGAGACATGGGTCACTCATTCACCTTCTCACTCAATTCAAGTGTACAGTACTGATGATACTGATAAAAAAAATACCAGGTTCAATGATATTCAACTTTCAAAATGTGTAGAAAGCTACTAAATTATGTCTTCAAAAAAGGAAAGGAAAGAAACATGGGAGGGACAAGGTGTTTGAGTTTCCTCATACACATGTAACATGGTGCGCGGCACTAGCCATGGGTGAGGTACTTGTCTTCCACACCCTGGCATGCTACATAAACATGGGGGTCCTGACTGGGCGTGTGTGATTGCTTGCTGTGTTCTTCTGCATAATACAGAGGCACATCCCTTTTCATTCTGGATTGCGGCACAAACTTGTGGTAAACAATAAAGATAAAGAGCAGAACAAATTAGTTCACTTCATTTTCCTGTTATTGGGCCTCAGGGGTCAGTTTGTTTGCTGTAGCCACTGCACCCTAGTTGGGCTCTGACAAATCATTGTATGGGAACTCTGACTAGCTACCACTTTACTGACTTGCCACCACCTGGCTAATCCTGCCTTTCTTCACGGACAATCACCAGAACTTGATAACACCCCTGCTTCCTTTAGCTTTTCCAGTGCTTGAGTGCCACAGACTTGCCTGCTATGAGGAACTGCTGCCACTTGCTGAGTCTTTCTCCCTTTCCTAGTATTGGCTGCCATACACACACAGTGATGATAATGATAACCTATCTTTGAGGGTTTCCTTCCTTTACTTTCGCTCACTAATGATCCACTAACTCCCAGGAACTAACACATAGGTCCCTATCACTCCTCCCCAACTATGGGCCTGCCATATACAGTGGGGCAAAAAAGTATTTAGTCAGTCAGCAATAGTGCAAGTTCCACCACTTAAAAAGATGAGAGGCATCTGTAATTTACATCATAGGTAGACCTCAACTACCTCAAAATACTTATTTTCCACCATAATATGCAAATAAAATGAAAAAAAAACAGACAATGTGATTTTCTGGATTTTTTTTTCTCAGTTTGTCTCCCATAGTTGAGGTCTACCTATGATGTAAATTACAGACGCCTCTCATCTTTTTAAGTGGTGGAACTTGCACTATTGCTGACTGACTAAATACTTTTTTGCCCCACTGTAATTAACCCCATCACCTCTGACTAACAGGAACTGTAGCCCTGAGGAGAATAGCACATAGAGTATATTTTCATACATTTAAAACAACTGGGGTCTTCAGAGAGGTGTTACACCATCTTCTCCACCTTCACACTCACTGAAAATCTGTATTAATGGGGCAATAAAAGAAATAAATGTGGTTTGTGCAATGCATTACTATCATAGAGAATTCAAGATGGTAACAATTCAAGTTAAAGAAAATGAAGATGGTGAATAATATAAATAATGTTCAATAATAATCATTCTAAAATGATCTGCTTAAACAACATCAGTCACTAAGTTACTATTTTCAAAGCAAAAGTGCTCAATTTTTGCTCTTATTTTATTTCTCCTGCAGACAAGTATTCAGTTATTGTTTTAAAAAAAAAAGAAAAACAATCTACCATATGGTGCCAGAAATAGGGGCTTTTTGTTTAGTGCTAATTTTTATTGTCTTTAAAAAATGGGTGTGTGAATCACATCCCATTGAAAAGGTAATAAAAATTAGCAGCAAATTAAAATCCTCAAATCTCTGGAACAACAGGGCAGATTTAAAAAAAATAGTACTGAATATTCAGAGGAGCAACGGGAATAGATAACAGCAAAAACTGGCAACTTTTGACCTGGTGACAGGTCCACTTTAAAGAGGCTGTCCACTACTAGGAAAACCCCTTCTCAAACAGAATGTTTGCCCCCTTTAAAATAAAAATGCCTATTCTCACCTTCCATGTCTGCGCCGTTCCAGCAATGTCAGCACTCGCATTTCTGGGACTCACGTGAAGTTGTTGCATCTCATGAACCCAATCGGCGCTGGCTTCACTGTCCTTGCCTCTTTAAAACATATCAGGAGGGACTGAGAGAACAGCCACAGCCCTAACTTACTTTTAATTACTTATTTGTCTGAAGCAAGGGACATTGAAACTGACGCTGATTGGGCTCAGGGTTCACGTGATGCAACAACCTCACGCATGTCCCGGGAATGCGATTGCCGACTCCGGTGGAACGGTGCCGGCATGGGAGGTGAGTTTAGGAGTTTTTATTTTAACGGGGCAAACATTCAGATTGAGAAGTGGTTGCAGTGGTAGTAGACAACCCATTTAAATTACATCATTGTTCTGGGTGCAATGAGTCACTAGAAGGGTTGCCAACTATACAGAAATTCCAAGACCGTCTGTAAAAAAGGACACTTTTTTGAGCTATCCTTAAAAAAGTAAGATATCTGTAATTTTTTTTAAGCTGAAGAAACTTATAGAACTTATTTTGACTGTAATTATCATAATTTTACAGTTTACAGAGAATACAGCTGATGCCTTCATATCACAACTATGTGCTGTAGACATGTATAATTTATAATAATAATAATGATTTATTGGTTTTCCAACATGTCTGTAAAAAATATTGTATCTCTATGATTTTTTGATAAGCTGCCCAGAAAAAATATAAAGTCAAGTTGGTAACCTGAGTGACTAGTCCAAGCTTGAGGTCCAGTCCATCATTAAATACAGTATAAACAGTATACGAAACATATGGTAAATCAGCATATGTCCGCTTTTATTATAGCATGTGAGCAGATATTCTACATTATTCAGTAGTTCTTACAAACATCTCCTTAAAATTACAACTAAAGGTGAATGATATCTATAAAATGCATTGTGTAGTCCTTAATTCCACAATTCATACCTACGGTAGACAGAGAGCATAATCAAGGATCAATTAACGATAATCATGAAAACAATGTAAACCTTTCAATCTATCCTTTAGATTAGAAGCCATAAATATTTAACTAGCCGGCAATACAACGTGGTTTCTAAAGCCGTCACGCAGAAGAAAAAAAAAAAATAAAAAGAAGAAAAAAAACACAAAGTATATATAATCTATGTACCTCATTACAGCGGAAATTTAACACAGCAAAACACCATTGTGCTGTGCTGTGAACTTAGACTTTAGTGCACCTCTGAAAATACTAATTTGTGCAATAGAAAGGAATATGGAAATGACAATTTTATTGTGTGCTATGTAACCCACACAGATGGCTCATGCGAATGTTACATTATCAAACTGTAAAATATGACAGCGCATAGGAATGAAAACAGGAAAATCAATTTACAATTTGTAAGTGTACTTGCCTTTTTTCGGGTTTTAATTATGTGTTTGTTTGCCATGGTGGCCTAATTTAGTCAAGTAGACGCGCCAACATTAAAAGCTGGTAGGTGAGGTAAGTAATCCCCAGGGTGGGATGCTACTGCATAGACTTTAAAAGCTGCATGTTCTGAAGCACAAACCACGGCAAATTTGAAAAGGGGTCTACGTGATAAACAGTGAAAGGCCGGCAAATCAAATTTTTCATAATTAGTTGAACAACAACTCTGACAGGCTCAGCGCTTAGCATTTTCATTTGTGTGCTCAAATTTGGTTATCCGTCCTCTTTTATGCAAATGTGATGTGACAGGAGAAGCTGGGAGCAGTGAAGCAGGCCGATCACTCACAACAGGGGCTGTGGTCTGTACAGCTGAGAGGCCCGGATTAAATGGACTGAGTGCTGATGGATAAATGACAAGAACAGCACTCAAAGCCTCGTAAACTGATTTCTAACTTCACAGGGAGGGTAGAAGAATGCAATTATGCTTTTAACCAAATCCGTAAGTTTCTGAACAAAGGAAAGTGTTAACTGTTAGACAAATACACGAAGGGGACCATGTGCTTAAATTCTACATTTTATATCCCCAATACCGTAGAAATGACATTAGGAAGCCATTGTAGTCTTCTCTAGTCAAGGATATTGCACACTGTAGATTTTATACGCATAAGAAAGGAAATTAAAACATAAAATGATAGGGAACTTCCATGAATAATTTCATCCGACATTGTGGATGCTAAAAATATTTATATACATATATAGTTTTATATGTCTACATATATCCCACGCTGATGAAATGTCTCGGCGTAGAGTTGCTGTAGAGCTCCGGAGACTGCGTATTCCTTGTCTGATTGATAATGCTAAAGTAGAAGACATTCTTTATAAGGCAAATGGGATTTCTCTGAAGCACTTTAGTTTACAAGAGAACAGAAAACCATTTTACGGCTTCTGTACAGGAGCTTTGGCTTATATTAAAGCATCACATCTGAAGTGAGCCACAAACATGAACGCAAGCCGAGGCAGCCATAGGTCCATGACAAATCTCTACATGGTCATTTGGCCTACACTGCGTTGACTCATTCACAGTAAATATCTACTTTCTGTCTTGGCTCATTAAGGTTAAAGGAATTTTTCACTAATTGATTAAAAAAAATGTTTTGCGTCTTATTCTAATTTCCCTCCCAAAAATTCCCTAAAAACTTTTTCTGCAATTTTACACCTTCTTCTACATGACAAAGGCCTCTGTGCAGTGGGACATGCCGGTAGTCCAATAAAAGCACTCTTATATTTTTGCACTGATGAATGCTGGCAAAAATCTTTCTATTACTACCTCATCTGTCAATCCTGACACCATCAATATATGCCCTCTTTTTTATATAACACAATTCCTTCACTTCCTTACATGTCCTGCTCTGTCTACAAGGGTCCTTATGGCAACCTTGGCCACCACTCAATCCTCCCACTCATCCCCACTGTGTGAATTGTAGAACCACTCCAGTGCACATGTGCACAGAAGCGCATCTTCTCCTCAGCCACATCACGCGAGGAACCTATGTGATGTCCTGTGCATTAGTGAGGCCATAAGAGAAGGCCCTGACTCCTTGTACAAAAATTCACAAGTCTCCACATCGAGGACCAAGGAACAGAATAGAGATTGGAGAAAAGGAGGTGCTTCAGAATGGTAAGTACGTATTTGCTAAATATTTTTTTTTCAGGGGCAAGACAGAAGGAAATTTACAAATAGTGGTGGAATAGTGATAGTATAGTAACTTTCACATTTACATAACTGATAAAGCTATCTTTTTTCATCTTTGGTGGATAATTCCAAATTATCTGAACTGACCATCTTTTGGAGCTTTTAATGAGACATACTGCTCTAGTGGTATAATTGCCTTGTTTTTTAGTCCCTGGTTAATTGGAAATAAAATGATAATTGAAAAGTACATTCAAAATACACTGTTATGTGTAATTCTGGGTTTTTAGGGAGACAAAAGAGAGAAATAACACATGGCCCTTAAATTGAGTTGGAAGTGAAAAGACAAGACCTACAGTTGTGCTCTTAAGCTTACCAACCACAGACATTATTACTCTGCCCTTAGCATTTCTTCTGTGGTGTTGCTATCAGTGTGTCAAGAGTGGGAGAAGAGGGTTGCATTGACAATCCAACACAATGGGCAGCACTTTGAGCACATTTTATAAGTGGTCATAAACTTGTAAATAACTCATGAAAGAATAAAGTTACATTAAAACCAAGCACACCGTTGTTTTTCTTGTGAAATGCTCAATAAGTTTGATGTGTCACATCACCCTCTTCCCATTGAATAAAATAAAGTTGGATCCAAAATGGCCAACTTCAAAATGGCCACCATGGTCACCAACCAACTTGAAAAGTTTCCCCCTCCCATATACTAATGTGCCACAAACAGGAAGTTGATATCACCAACCATTCCCATTTTATTTAGCTGTATCCATAAAAATGGCCGACCTTGTACAGAAGATCATGAAGAAGCAGATAGCGTTGAAATCTGGATGCAGGTTTAGTGTATGGTGTGGCCTGTGGACCAATGTTTTTGGGCCTTTGTCTACCTTGAACCGATTGCTGCACTTTGCCCAGGTCTGTAATATTCGAGCAATATACTAATCTGTGAACAGGGTGTTACGTACTTTAAAATGTGCGCATTTTGTATATACAGTGTTATATGCCATGACTGAGCACTCTTGGACCAGGCTGCAGGACCTTCCACATTATAATGTATATCTGATATATAATGCGTCCTGGAGCCGAGCTCAGGGTCACAGGCTGCAGGGTGACTCCATTTTAGTGTTTGCAGCCTCTATCTGAGGATCACTGACTTATTACTGCAGCTTGAGCTTCCATACAGATTGGGTGACACTGAAGCCGATGACCCCACTGACAGAGCGACCAGATCTGTATGTAAGTGTAAGATGGTCCAATAAATCTCACAGTACCTCAGATAGAGTCTCCACATAAACAAGAAGGAATCAGATCAAGCCATGTCACATACCTCCTGCCCCGGCCCCTAGACCTCTGCTAACCTCATTTCTACTCTCCGGCAGATTGAAAGAGTGTGCGCAGGGCCAGGGATTAAATTCAGGTAGTAGTCTCTTATGGTATATATTATATTTAGAGTTCAGAACATCAGATATTCTACCAGCCATATTTCCTGTATATTCCATCTGATGTCTGTGCACACAGTATTGCGCATCCAGTATACATAACAATATGTGACTAGTATATGATATACTGTGGCTACAGTCAACAGATGGTAGTTGCTGTATAATATGTGACAGTTGTATATGACTACAGGCATCAGATATTACATCAGCCGCATTTTATTCTGTGCATAACATTTCATGTCAGTGCACATCCAGTATACAGAATAATATGTGACTGGTAAATGACAGACTGTGATACAGACTTCTGATGCTATACAGTATATATTTATTGTCATATATATGTATATACATACAACATTGTACATACTGTATAACATTTGATGTTTGTGCACAATATATCATATACCAGCACTGTCCTACACTGTACGCACTGACTTTATTTAGTATATGCATAGGGCTGATTGTGCTCGTGGCTACAGTACATCACATATTATTATGACTGACTATGTACATACAATCTATGATATCATGTAGCCCATGCAGGATCAGTCCTGTGCAAGGGTCTGTATAGTTAGGTTTGCAGTGGCTCTATCTGGGGCACAGTGTCACTTATGGCGGCAGTTTGACACTTCATACAGATCGGGAGCTGATGACCTAGCACTAACTAAAGGTACTGTCACATTTAGCGATGCACCAGCGATCCCGACAACGATATGACGCAATCAGGATCGCTGGTGCATCGCTAAGTGGTCGCTATTGAGCTGCCAAACAGGCAGATCTCACCAGCGACATAGCAGCGGTCGGCGGTCGCTACATACCTGTCAGATGAGGCGATGAAGACGTCCTCCCGCCCGCGACCACGCGTCACTCGTCGCCACAGCAGGAAGCAGACGACGAGAAATGGCCCAGACTATTCTCGTGCGATCAGCGATAACCAGCGGGGGGAGCCAGTCAGAGGTAAGTATCACACATAGCGATATCGCTAGCAATATCGCTGCTACGTCACAAAACCAGTGACGTTATAGCGATATTGCTAGCGATATCGCTTAGTGTGACGGGCAATTAACCTGCCAAACAGCCATAGTAAATCTCACTGATCCTCAGCTGAAAGGCCCTAGATAAAATTCAGGATCCTGCCCTGGATTTGTCAAGAGTTGAGCACCATCCTTCCACTCCTTCTACAAACAGCGCAAATCTCCTTCCCACATCACTATCTGGAGCCCATACTTACCAGTATACAATGACGTCTGACCTCCCATGTTGCTCAGCTGCTGAAAACTCCGTCCAGTGGGCCAATAAATGGTGAGTACAATGTCATCTGAGCTGTGATGCAGCTGGCCAACACATGTACACATTTAGGCTACGTCCCAGTCCCGCAGATCACTGAGGCTCTGGGAAGAGTGAGCACACACACAGCAGCAGCAGTGAGTCACAAGCAGAGCCGCAGCTTCAGTGACTCACTGGGAGTCCCACCTCCTCCCTCTCTGTCACTCCTCTTTTCTTGTCCCTGCATCTGAAGCCCATCACCACACCAGTGACAGGCGGCCGGACAGCAGCATACACTATGCTAACAGGTGAGGTCAGGGAGGGGGTCTGTTTGACCTTCATATCACATGAGTGCAGCACAGTGGGCCCCCCTGCTTCTCCTGTTAGCAGTGATACTGCCGCCTGCTGTATCACAGTTGCACCGGTTGAACCAGCGGTATGTCCGCCCATGTGCAGACATACCGCAAATGAACTGCTGGATTTTCAAAGGACACCGGTGTGTGAAAATTGGATAGCACTCACATGGTGCGAGTGCTGTGCGATTTTTTTTCTCGCACCCATTGACTTGTATTGGCGAGTCTCGAAGATATGCAGTAATACGCAGCGTGCTGCAATTTTTTTCTCAGTCCGATTTCAGCTGAGAAAAAAATCGCAGATGAGATGTCACCCATTGAATAACATTGGTCCGAGTGCAGTCCAATTTTTATAGGATTGCACTTGTCCTTATTTCTCGCAAGGGAGTATGAAGCCTTAGGCCGGGATCACACATGCGAGGAATACGGCCGAGTTTCGCATGTTAATACCCAGTACTTCCGCCGGCACTCATGAGCGGAGCGTGCAGCCGCATAGCAATACATGGAGCCACAGGCACAGCTCCTGAGTGCCGGCGGCAGTGCTGGGTATTAACATGAGAGACTCGGCCGTATTCCTCGCATGTGTGATCCCGGCCTTAGAGAGAGGGAAAGCTCTCCCTCGGTCAGCCCATCGGCACACCCGCAGTGCTATTGACAATGTGTTGCTATGTCATCCCGAAGCTTTACAAAAAGCCTCACTCACTGCCATACACCAAAGCCAATCAGGGGCCTAATTGACTGTCAGTCAAGTACTGGCAGTGTAGTATAATACATAGCACTGTTAAGAGAGTGCTGTATAATACTAATGAAATTGTGGGGGACTGATAAATAATGTATACTAAAACAAAAAAAGTTTTAAGTGTTGAAAATAAAAGTAAAATACACCTTCCCCAAAATGCCAGTCTCGTCCCTAAAATATTTTAAGTCCTTCACCTCCGAGCCTGTTTTTACCTTCATGACAAGGCCAAATGTTACAATTCTGACCGGTGTCATATTAAGAGATAAAAACTCTGGAACGCTTCAACACATCTCACTGGTTCTGAGACTGTTTTCTGTGACTTATTGTACTTCATGACAGTGGTAAAATTTATTCGATATGAAGTGCGTTTTATTTGTGAAAAAATGGAAATTTGGCAAAAATTAAGAAAATTTTTCAATTTTCAAACTATTAATTTTTATGCCCTTAAATCAGAGTCATATCACACAAAATAGTTAATACATAACATTTCCAACATGTTTACATCAGCACAATTTTTAAAACAATTTTTTTTTGCTAGGAAGTTAGAAGGATTAAAAGCTGACCAGCATTTTCTCAGTTTTACAACATTTACAAATCCATTATTTTTAGGGACCACCTCACATTTGAAGTGACTTTGAGAGGTCTATATGACAGAAAATACTCAAAAGTGACATTATTCTAAAAAATTAACCCCGCAAGGTGTTCAAAACCACATTCAAGAAGTTTAATAACCCTTCAGGTGCTTCATAGAAATTAATGGAATGAAAAATGGAAGGAAAAAAATATTTAAACTATTTTCACAAAAAATTTAATTTAGACCCCAATTATTTTATTTTCACAAGGGTAACAAATGTGTTTTTCAATTTCTCCTGAGTACACCAATATCACATATGTTGGTGAAAACTACTGTTTGGGCGCATGGTACGGCTTGGAAGGGAAGGAGACATATGACTTTTTGAATGCAAAATTTTGTGGAATCATTAGCGGGTGCCATGTTTGGAGAGATCCCCTGATGTGCCTAAACAGTAGAAACCCCCCACAAATGACCCCATTTTGGAAACTATACCCCTTAGAGAATGTATCTAAATGTGTGGTGAGCACCTTGAACCCCCAGGTGCTTCACAGAAGTTTATAACATAGAGCTGTGAAAATAAAAACAAATCACATTTTTCCTACAAAAATGTTATTTTAACCCCAATTTTTTAATTTTTACAAGGGAAACAGGAGAAAATGGAATCCAAAATTTGTTGGACAATTTATCCTGAGTATGGCGATACCTCTTATGTTGTTGAAAACTACTTTTGAGGCACAGAACGTTAGAGACACTATTAAGAGACACTATTTTACAAATGACACCTCTCAATGAATTTGTCTAGGGGTGCAGTGATCATATTGACATCACAGAGTCACAGAATTTTATATCATTGGGCAGTGAAGAAAAAAATAATTACGTTTTTACCACCAATAATGGTATCAAAATTTGTTCTGTTTCGTGTTAGGAGAGCCCCTGATGTGCCTAAACAGTGGATCCCCCAAAAGTGACCTCATTTCAGAAAATAGACACCTCAAGGAATTTATCAAGATGTGTGGGGAGCACCTTGAACTCACAGATGGTTTTACAATCTTGAACTGTGAAAATGAAAATATATACAGTATATTTTTCCCACAAAAATTTTGTTTTAGCTGAAATTTTTTCCCTTTTCTCAAGGATAGCAGGAAAAATGGACCTAAAAAATTGTTGTGCAGTTTCTCGAGTACACTGATACCCCAAAATGTGGTCAACTTTGTATTGTGCTTCAAACTACTTATGAGGCACAATACAAAGCTCAGAAGGGAAGAAGCCCCATATTGGCGTTCAGATTTTGCTGGACTGATTTGAGGGTGCCTTGTCACATTGGCAGAGCCCCTGAGGTGCCAGAACTGCAGAATCCCCCATAAGTGACCTCATTTTACAAACTACATCTCTCAATAAATTCATCTAGGGATGCAGTGATCACATTTACACCACAGGTGTGTCACAGAATTTTGTACCACTGGGCAGTGAAGAATAAATAATTACATTTTAGTCATCATAGTGCCCAGTAGTATGATGTAGTGACCAGTACGTGGTAGTGACCAGCTCATGCTTCTGGAGATACGCACCCGTAAATTAGGTGGGTTCTCATCGCTACAGAAGTGCTAAACAAGTGGACGCTAAATGTGCTTTAGTCACACTGGAAGCTCAGAAGGTAGGGGGCATTTGGATTTGGGAGTGCAGAATTTGCTGAATTTCTCAGTCTGACCTCTGTTCAGTTGTATCCTTTTCAGAAGGGCACAAAACTGTGGCAGACCATGCTTTAATGCACACGTATAAAGACAGACACAGCTGGATCATAGGCCAGACGGTGTCCATCGTGCCTCCATCTGCCTCATTATAAGGAATCTTACTCCAAGTGTTCCGTCTAAATCACTTATTTCAGAGGTTTACACTGAAACCCCATTGTAAGCCCGAACGTAGAGTGCAGGATAAATGTGAACAGAGTGATTAAGATGACTTTATTCTTTGGGTCGGTATGATACCAGATTTATATCAGGTTTTTATGTTTGCTGCTGTCACACACTAAAAAATGCTTTTTATTGCAAAAACTAGTTTTTGCATCTTCATATTTTGACAACTATAATTTTTCCATATTTCATTCGACAGAGTCATCCGAGAGCTTGCTTTTTGCAGGGCAAGATTGACGTTTTTATTGTTACCATGTTCATTCACAGAACATTTTTTGATTGCTTTCTATTCCAAATTTTTCAGAGGCAGAATGAACAAAAAACACCAATTCAGGAATAGTTTTTTTTATGCTGTTTTGGCGCTTTTACAAAATAAAAACTATATTATAGAAAAATAGTAATTTTTGCATTGCTTTATTCTGAGAGCTATAATTTTTTTGTATTTTTCCACTGTATGGTGGCTTGTTTTTTGTGGGACAAGATGACGTTTTCAGAAATACCATATTTATTTATATTCGTCTTTTTATTCCTTTTTTTGATCGGCAGTGTGATGATAAAGTGATACCAAATATGTGTGCTTTTTTTATTCATAAAAGTATTTATGTGTACAATATATTTTTATTATTTTGTGATCTTTTTAAAAATATTTTTGCAATTTTTTTTCACTTTTAAAACATTTTTTTACTTCACTTTTTCCAGTCTGATCATTTACAAAGCATAGCAACGCAAAAGCATTGCTATGCTTTACAAACGGTCAGCGCTTCACTGGCACACAAGCTTGATACTCCATGCTCTGAGCATGGTGTAAAAAGTTTGCTCGCTCTGGTGACCTGTATGTCATCATGACGACATCAGGCCATCAAGGGGACGCTGATTGGAGGGCAGATGGGGCTCTACCTGCCTTCTGTCAATGTCGATCACAGCATTTAACAGGTTAAACTGCCAGGTGTCAGCTGTCAGAATCAGCTGATATGCGGCAATCCCAGCGCACAGCCTCCTGTGCGGGGGGCCATCGCCATGATGTATAATATAGTGCATCGGTCGGGAACTCCTTACTGACAAAGACATTTATATACTGCAAATGTCATGAAGGGGTTAATATGGAAAAAGATAAAATGGCTAGAAACTGACATGTTTGATATTTCTATATACACAATGACACACTACAACAGTGCATCATTACCCGGCACTGTGAACGGCGCAAACAAATTTGGAAAAAATTATACCAATAAATACTGCAGATTGTTATGCAAATCCGAAATAATTGGCACCAGTGAAATCACTACAGATAGTCCCACAAAAAGTAAGCTCTCATACAACTCTATCTACAGAAAAATATAAATGTTTTGGGTCTTGGAAGAATGTGAACACCCTAAAAAATAAAAAAACAGCAGTGTAGTAAAACAGAAAAAAATTAAATTGGAAGATTTTTTCCTGCTTCTCACAATAAAGCAATAATAAAAGTATTACATTATATGTACCCCAAAATTCTGCTGCTGTCATAGAATCAGAGTTGGAAGGGACCTCCCGGGCCATCTGGTCCAACCCCCTGCTCAAAGCAGGATTCACTAAATTATCCCAGACAGATATCTGTCCAGCCTCTGTTTGAAGACTTCTATTGAAGGAGAACTCACCTTCTCTCGTGGCAGCCTGTTCCACTCATTGATCACTCTGTCAAAAAGTTTTTTCTAATATCTAATCTGTGTCTCCTCCCATTCAGTTTCATCCCATTGCTTCTAGTCTTTCCTTGTGCAAATGAGAATAAAGATGATCCTTCTATAATGTGACAGCCCTTGAGATATTTGTAGACAGCTATTATGTCTCCTCTCAGTCTTCTCTTCCGCTCTTTTCTGAACTTGCTCCAGTTTGTTGATGTCTTTTTTAAAATGTGGCGCCCAAAACTGGACACAGTATTCCAGATGAGGTCTGACCAAAGAGGAGTAGAGGGCAATAATGACTTCACGTGATCTAGACTGTATGCTTCTGTTAATACATCCTAGAATTGCATTTGCCTTTTTTGCTTCTGCATCACACTATTGACTCATATTCAGTCTGTGATCAAATTAGTATACCCAAGTCTTTTTCACATGTGCTGTTGCTTAGCCCTATTCCTCCCATTTTGTATATGCTTTTTTTCATTTTTATTGCCAAGATGTAGTACTTTGCATTTTTCCCTGTTAAAAACCATTCTGTTAGTTGCTGCCCACTGCTCCAGTTTACTTATATCTTTTTGAATTCTCTCTCTCTCTCTCTCTCTTCTCTAGTATTAGCTATCCCTTCTAGCTTTGTGTTATCAACAAATTTATTCAGTTTACCCTCAATTCCTTCATCTAAATCGTTGATAAAGATGTTGAACAAAGTATTTAGTCAGTCAGCAATAGTGCAAGTTCCACCACTTAAAAAGATGAGAGGCGTCTGTAATTTACATCATAGGAAGACCTCAACTATGGGAGACAAACTGAGAAAAAAAAATCCAGAAAATCACGGTGAGCAAAAATCCCAGAACCACGCGGGGGGACCTAGTGAATGAACTGCAGAGAGCTGGGACCAATGTAACAAGGCCTACCATAAGTAACACACTACGCCACCATGGACTCAGATCCTGCAGTGCCAGACGTGTCCCACTGCTTAAGCCTGTACATGTCCGGGCCCGTCTGAAGTTTGCTAGAGAGCATTTGGATGATCCAGAGGAGTTTTGGGAGAATGTCCTATGGTCTGATGAAACCAAACTGGAACTGTTTGGTAGAAACACAACTTGTCGTGTTTGGAGG
Source organism: Dendrobates tinctorius (assembly GCF_039654945.1). Taxonomy (NCBI): domain Eukaryota; kingdom Metazoa; phylum Chordata; class Amphibia; order Anura; family Dendrobatidae; genus Dendrobates; species Dendrobates tinctorius. Next base: position 54,219,938 of record NW_027361732.1, read on the forward strand.
AAAAAGAATACTGAGTTGCATCCATCAAACACCATACCTACTGTAAAGCATGGTGGTGGAAACATCATGCTTTGGGGCTGTTTCTCTGCAAAGGGGCCAGGACGACTGATCCGGGTACATGAAAGAATGAATGGGGCCATGTATCGTGAGATTTTGAGTGCAAACCTCCTTCCATCAGCAAGGGCATTGAAGATGAAACGTGGCTGGGTCTTTCAACATGACAATGATCCAAAGCACACCGCCAGGGCAACGAAGGAGTGGCTTCGTAAGAAGCATTTCAAGGTCCTGGAGTGGCCTAGCCAGTCTCCAGATCTCAACCCTATAGAAAACCTTTGGAGGGAGTTGAAAGTCCGTGTTGCCAAGCGAAAAGCCAAAAACATCACTGCTCTAGAGGAGATCTGCATGGAGGAATGGGCCAACATACCAACAACAGTGTGTGGCAACCTTGTGAAGACTTACAGAAAACGTTTGACCTCTGTCATTGCCAACAAAGGATATATCACAAAGTATTGAGATGAAATTTTGTTTCTGACCAAATACTTATTTTCCACCATAATATGCAAATAAAATGAAAAAAAAAACAGACAATGTGATTTTCTGGATTTTTTTTTCTCAGTTTGTCTCCCATAGTTCAGGTCTACCTATGATGTAAATTACAGATGCCTCTCATCTTTTTAAGTGGTGGAACTTGCACTATTGCTGACTGACTAAATACTTTTTTGCCCCACTGTACATGTTGTTTAATAATTTGCTCAAAGATCTTTCCTGGTATAGAAGTCAGACTCACCGGCCTATAGTTGCCTGGGTCCACCTTCTTCCCCTTTTTGAAGATAGGAACAACATTTGCTCTTCTCCAGTCTTCTGGGACTTCTCCTGTTCTCCAAGAGTTTTCAAAGAATATGGAGAGGGGTTCAAAAATTTTTTCTGCTATCTCCTTCAGAACTCTGGGGTGTAATTCATCTGGACTTGGAGACTTGAAATCATTTAGGTTAGCTAAGTGTTTCCTCACTAACTTTCTGTTTATAGATATCCTGGATTCTTCTATTCCCTTAATAGGACAGTGAAGAACCGTTGATGTTACATTTCCTTTCTGAGAAAAAACAGATGCAAAATAGGAATTTAAAAGTTCGTCCATCTCAATAACCTGTCTTACCATTTCATCATTTTCATCCTGTAAAAATCCTATGGCATCTTTGACTTTTCTTTTACTTTTGACATATCCCCAAAATCTTTTATTATTGCTTTTAACACCTCTTGCAAGCCTCAATTCATTGTCAGCTTTAGTAATCTGATTTGTGCCCTGCAATTTCTGCAGACAGCATTATATTCTTCTTTAGATATACCTCCCTCTTTCCATTTTATAAACATTTCTTTCTTCCTTTTTAGCATGTGCTTAAGTTCTGTGTTCATCCATCCTGGTTTCCTTAAATGCTTCCTATTCTTCCCTCTTTTCGGAATTGTTAACGATTGTGCTTTGAGAATTTCATTTTTCAAGATTTCCCATCCTTCCTGGACATTTTAAGGATATCCAGCAATTGGATCCCTCCAATTCTCTTTCTGAATCCCTTCAAATCTGCCTTTCTGAAATCTAACCTTGACGTCTGAGTCTTCACAGGCCTTCCTCCTCTAGTTATTCAAAATTCTAATGGTCGCTTCCTCCTAGGGTCCCAGCCACTTTTACCTCCTCAACCATTTCCTCCCTGTCAAACAGAACTTATCTTACAAAAACAAGCTCTCATACAGCTATGTCGAGGGAAAAATAAAAATACTAAGGTTCCTGGAATGTGTAAATAAAAAACAAAAACATTCTTAATATACAGCAATGATCATATTACAAAGCACTATGTACTGTGACAGGGTCACTGGCACAGTGTACGAGGGGAGATAGGTGTCACTGCGCATGTTGGTGTCAGTGGTATGAAACCAGCACACTAAGTTTTGGGAGGGTTAAAGAAAGCTGCAAACATGGACTGGTTTTATGTGAGCACTCAGAGTGGGAGGGAGAGTGCTCACCATATCTGTTCCTGCAGAGTTGACACCAGCATGTGTGTTAGCAGGACCTGTGTGTCACGTGCCCAGTCCTGAGTGACATGGCCAGCAGGCCAGTAACTGATACAACAGGACGCGGCACGTGTGATTGTCCTATGTGACGTGGCCCACAGGCCGGTAACGAATACAATAAGACATAGGGGAAAAGGGGAAACCTGGGTAACAATAACAATGGTGGCCCTGCGATAGGGAATAGGGACGTGGAGACCTCCTGCACTCCCCTGAGTCAGTGTCTCAACACTCCTACCGTTCCCTAGGCCGGTTCCGCACCGGGCGCTGATCAGGAACCTCAAAACCTTGACTCGCCCTGCACCTAAACCCTCAATAGGGAATTGGTCGGTGCGGAAACTAACCCCACCACTGCACTAAACACACATAAGAAAAAGTGACAAAACAGGGGAAACACCACTTAGCTTTGCTCTGTTGCTTACACTCCTAGCAACAGAGCCCACCACCTGGGTGCATCTTTTCCTCCACTGTGTCCAACATCTGGGTGCACTGTCCAGAAACAGACCTTCTCAGCATCATAGTGCAGGCTTGGAGCAAACAAAGTCCACACCTGCGTGCAGCTGTCCAGAAACGGAGTCCTGCAAATGAGTCGAGCTTTTCTGCCAAAACGTCCAGCATGCTTGAGTCCAGCTCTCAGCAACCAAGTCCAGCACCATGAGTGCAGTTTTACTCCGCAACTGCCACTTCACCAAGCCATACAGGCACTCCTTGCTGACACCATAGCTGCGACTCCACCACGCCATGCCAGCACTCCTTGCAGACACCATCGCTGACTCCGCTAATCCACTCTAGGACTCTCTCTGAGCTGCCTGTGACTCTTGTTTAGCTCCATACTTCACCCAGGTTTGCTTGCAAATGAATACTTTATCACCAACAGTGATCAACACACCTGATACTCTCTTATAGAGCTATCACACCTGTTACATGATTACGTGCACAAACTAAGGCAACCAGAGTGCAATGACCCTAATGGCCACCGGGGGAAAAACTACAAATGAAATCACCACAGTGCCATGACCCTAATGGCCACCAGGGGAAGAACCACCTTTGGCACACAGCCAAGGGAAAAAAAGGTTACTTTGTGCATTTACTCTGTCAGATCCAACCTGGATCGTGACACTGTGATGATGTCATGGACAGGTGATCATCACATGGTCTGGGTTAAAAAAAAAAAGCCTGTCAGTGGGGTGTGTGTGTCTTGTGAGAGGAGATACTCCCACATAGCTCCAAGGAGGAGTGGAAGACATTGCCCGGTGTTTGCAGGTTGAAATTGGCAGAGAAAGGGACTCTGTTATGCTTTGTTTCATTTTCTGTTAAGTCAGGAAGGCTCTGCTTTTGTTTTCTGAACCCTACCTTGGTGTATGCCAACTTCAATAAACCAGCAGGTGTTTCACTACCAAAGTGTTCCTGTGTCTACCTGAGGAAGCAGCTAAGTGTTGCAACCCCTCACAGTACTTACAATTGCTCATTTTGCCCTTCTGCCCAGTAAATTATTCTCTTTTCTCTGCTTTATGTAGAAACAAAAAGTTGTGCCTGCATGACTCATTCCCCTCTTCAACTATTGACCTAGCTGCTTTGGTCCTTCTCCCTGCCATAGACTTTTGCAGTGACTGATGACTCGTGACTTGTGCAGAGAAAATTGACCTCCTGTTTCTAAATAGAGCATAGAAGGATTCAGCTAGTCAGTTTATAATCATATGATGTCATAGACCTAATGGAAAACAGAAGAATTAGCTGGGTAGAAGGTAGAAAGGCAAAATGAGCAATTGTAAGTACACAGTGCTATATAATATATGATGATTGCAATATATTAAGAGGATAAAAATTTTGATGAGTGTTTCTTTAAATTTTGAACATAAGCAAACTCTAATTTGGTTTGATCTGCTCTTTGAACATTTTCTCAGAATGATTGTGGTTTGACTAAAGAACTTTTAGAAACATTCAGTTGTTTGGTTTTCTGCCTATCTTTAACCCCTTCCCGACCTTTGACACAGCGTATGCATCATGAAAGTCGGTGCCAATCTGACCTGTGACGCATATGCTGTGTCATGGGGGATCGCGTTTCTGGGGGTAGGGTGACCAGGGTCACTGAAAGGTCACCCGACCCACAGGCACAGAACTCTTTGTGCTTCACCCCAGGGGGGTGGATTAGCCCCCCTGTGGCTACGATTGCTCTGATTGGCTGTTAAAAGTGAAACAGCCAATCAGAGCGATTGTAATATTTCTTCAATGAAATTTGGTGAAATATCTGCCATGGCTGGAGACTGAGATCCGACCCCCCCTCCAATTGATGGGGCCGATCAGCTCCCGATACCGATTGATGCTGCCTTTAACATCTGCTCCTCTCCCGCTTCCCTCCACTCCCCCCCACATTCTGAACCCCATGGTACCTCTTATGTCCCTCTGACCATCCCGGTTTCCCACCGTCCTGGATCATGGGCGCCGCCATCTTGGAAAATAAACCCCCCTTTGTCATCCCCATAGGTAAGCACAAAAAATAAAATAAATAAAATATTTTTATTTTTCCATTAAGGTTAGGGTTGGAAATAGGGTTAGGGTTGGAAATAGGGTTAGGGTTGGAAATAGGGTTAGGGTTGGAAATAGGGTTGGAATTAGGGTTCGGGTTGGAATTAGTGTTGGGATTAGGGTTAGGGTTGTAGTTAGGGTTGGAATTAGGGTTAAGCTAGTGGTTAGGGTTAGAGTTGGGATTAGGGTTAGGGGTGTGTTGGGGTTAGGGCTGTGGTTAGGGTTATGATTAGGGTTGGGATTATGGTTAGGGGTGTGTTGGGATTAGGGTTGGAGTTAGAATTGAGGGATTTCCACTGTTTAGGCACATCACAGGGTCTCCAAACGCTACATGGCGCCACCATTTATTCCAGCCAATTTTGCGTTCAAAAAGTCAAACCGTGTTCCCTCCATTCCGAGCCCCGACGTGTGTCCAAACAGTGGTTTACCCCCACATATGGGGTATCAGCGTACTCAGGAAAAAGTGCACAACAAGTTTGGGGGTCTAATTTCTCCTGTTACCCTTGGGAAAATAAAAAAAATTGGGGGCTAAAAAAATTATTTTTGTGGAAAAAAAATGATTTTTTATTTTCACGGCTCTGCGTTATAAACTTCTGTGAAGCACTGGGGGGTTCAAAGTGCTCGCCATACATCTAATTAAGTTCATTTAGCAGTCTAGTTTCCAAAATGGGGTCACTTGTGGGGGGTTTCCACTGTTTAGGAACATCAGGGGCTCTGCAAACGTAACATGACGCCCGCAGACCATTCCATCAAGTTGGCATTTCAAAACGTCACTACTTCCCTTCCGAGCCCCGACGTGTGCCCGAACAGTGGGTCCCCCCACATATGGGGTACCAGCGTACTCAGGACAAACTGTACAAGAATTTTTGGGGTCCAATTTCTCCTGTTACCATTATGAAAAAAATAGGGGGCTAAAAAAATCATTTTTTGAGGAAAAAAAAATATTTTTATTTTCACGGCTCTGCGTTATAAACTTCTGTGAAGCACCTGGGGGTTCAAAGTGCTCACTATGCATCTAGATAAGTTCCTTAGGGGGTCTAGTTTCCAAAATGGGGTCATTTGTGGGAGAGCTCCAAAGTTTAGGCACACAGGGGCTCTCCAAACACGACATGGTGTCTGCTAACAATTGGAGCTAATTTTCCATTCAAAAAGTCAAATGGCGCTTCTTCCCTTCTGAGCCCTGCCGAGCGCCCAAACAGTGGTTCCCCCTCACATATGAGGAACCAGCGTACTCAGGACAAACTGGACAACAACTTTTGGGGTCCAATTTATCCTGTTATCCTTGGGAAAATAAAAAATAGCGGGCTGAAAAATCATTTTTGAGGAAAAAAATGATTTTATATTTTCATGGCTCTGGGTTTATAAACTTCTGTGAAGCACTTGGGGCTTCAAAGTGCTCACTACACATCTAGATAAGCTCCTTGGGGGGTCTAGTTTCCAAAATAGGGTCACTTGTGGGGGGTTTCTACTGTTTAGGCACATCAAGGGCTTTGCAAACTCAACATGACGCCCGCAGAACATTCCATCAAAGTCTGCATTCCAAAATGGCGCTCCTTCCCTTCTGAGCTCTCCCATGCGCCCAAACAGTGGTTCCCCCCCACATATGGGGTATCAGTGTACTCAGGACAAATTGCACAACCACTTTTGTGGTCTAATTTCTCCTATTAGCCTTGTGAAAATAAAAAATAGCAGGCTAAAAAAATCATTTTTGGGGAAAAAAAATGATTTTTTATTTTCACTGCTCTGCGTTATAAACTTCTGTGAAGCACTTGGGGTTCAAAGTGCTCACCACACATCTAGATAAGTTCCTTGGGTGGTCTAGTTTCTAAAATTGGGTCACTTGTGGGGGAGCTCCAATATTTAGGCTCACAGGGTTTCTCCAAACGCGACATGGTGTCCACTAACGATTGGAGCTAATTTTCCATTCAAAAAGTCAAATGGTGCTCCTTCCCTTCCGAGCCCTGCCGTGTGCCCAAACAGTGGTTTATGACCACATATGAGGTATCGGTGTACTCAGGAGAAATTGCCCAACAAATGTTATGATTCATTTTATCCTGTTACCCGTGTAAAAATGAAAAAATTGATGCTAGAAAAAAATTTTTGTTGGAAAAATTAAAATGTCCATTTTTTCCTTCCATGTTGCTTTAGTTCCTGTGAAGCACCTGAAGGGTTAATAAACTTATTTAATGTGGTTTTGAGTACCTTAAGGGGTTCAGTCTTTAGAATGTTGTCACTTTTAGGTATTTTCTGCCATATAGACCCCTCAAAGTAACTTCAAATGTGAGGTGGTCCCTAAAAAATGGTTTTGTAAATTTTGTTGTAAAGTAGACATGTGGTAAATGTTATTTATTAACTATTTTGTGTCACATAACTCTCTGGTTTAACAGAATAAAAATTCAAAATTTGTAAATTGCAAAATTTTCAAAATTTTCACCAAATTTCTGTTTTTTTCACAAATAAACGCAAAAATTATCAACCTAATTTTACCACTAACATGAAGCCCAATATGTCACAAAAAAACAATCTCAGAATCGCTAGGATCCGTTGAAGCGTTCCTTATGAAGGGACACTGGTCAGAATTACAAAAAATGGCCAGGTCATTAAGGTCAAAATAGGCTGGGTCATGAAGGGGTTAAGCTATTGGCCTTCATAGCCGTCATTATACATCACTAATTTGTTCGACATTTGGCCTTTGATAAAATGGTTAAAACCATCATCTTATATGTCTTCAGCTTAGCCTAAAGTTCTTTGAATGGTGTTCGTGGTTTCTGTGCCACATTTCCAACCAACTTCCTTTGAGTTCTCTCACCAAATTTATCTTTTTGCACCACATTCAACAAGGTTACTGACTATTCCATGAGTAGCAATCTTGATAACATTTTGAACTACTGAAGTCAAGTTGCAAAATCCTGTGTAGAAAGTCATTAGAGAGCTTGTGGAGTGCCCCGTAGGGCTGTGGGGATACTCGGTACCGAGCCGGTATTCAGAGGGGATGTGTCACGGCAGCAGCGACCCGGTCCGTGGCCCTGTGTGTCCAATAAATGGGAAATGTTTACAAGGGATGAAAAATTTTATAATGAAGTTTGTAATAAAGTGTTTGTGACACCACCTGTGGTTTCTGGTCACAGGTGACCAGCGCTGCAGTGCAGATCCTCTGGGACTGATGGTGTGATGCAGCAGAGTTGGCACAGAGTTGGAATAGCTCTCCACAGGCAGAGCTTTTGGTCCCAGGGCAGTTGTGATGGAAAGGTGTTGTATTTTGTGGTGATAGATGTAGCAGTGCTGAGTAGGTGTTGCAGAAAGAATTCAGAGGACACAGCCGAGTGCAGTTCCAAAGCTTTACTCACATTTCTCAAGGGCCGGCGATGCCCACTTGATGCTGCGTCCTCCAGGTGAGGGGTCCAGCAAACTTCCAGGCAGATAGAGAACACCTTTCCAGAACTCCCTTCAGTGTGTTCCTTTCCTGGCCGTCTCCCAGTGCTAATTTCCTCCCTCCTGTCCAGCACCTTCACAAACAGTGTCCCAAGCCAGCAGACTCGGATCTTGGCAGGAATAACCTCTAGGTCCCTGGATCCTATGTGACTGCCTTTTCAGCGATTTATTTGTAGATTTGGCTGCAGCACTTGCAATGCTCAGAGCCTCTGGTTTATCTAGCTGAGTCCGTTGTCCACTTCACTAGTTTTAGGGCCAGTCCTTATATTGCGACCTGATCCCTCCAGCCGCCGTTAGCCAGTGTGGAATGAGCACCACGGGCAGTATGGTCACTGCGCCATGCCTCTAGGATCCCTTCCCTCGTCATGGAACTTACTTCAGTCTCTTTCCTTCCCAGCAGCTCCTCTGACCAGGAACTGCTTCACACACATCCTTCCACTTCCTCCCCTCCCTGAAGACTCCTCACTAAGCTCTATTCCCCTGCTCTCATCCCACTAGCTCCACCCACCTCCCAACACCCTTTAACACCCAGGCAGAGTTGAGATCCTCCTCCGGTATTGTACATCCAGATGCCCTGCTGCTATAGGGTGTGTTATGATTGAGTAACCGTAGGAGGCAAACACAGAAATGCTAGCTAAGTCCAGAAAACCAGAGAGGTTGCCAGCTATCGGATTGCAGACCCCTGATCCTATCCACATAACTAACAGTAGCCGTGGGGGGTTCCTACGATGCCCTAGACCCCTCGATCACAGCCGGAGAATTAAATAGGCCTAAAGAAAGAAAGGGGAAATCTAAACTGCCCCAGAGCAGACCCCAAAGCAATAGGCAGCCCCCAACATATAATGACGGTGAAGCAAGATGAAAACACTAACACAGACAGAAAGATAGACTGAGCAAAGACGGGGCCCAAGCTAACTAGATAGGAAACGACAGGAAGGCTGCTGTCTGCAATCCGTGAAAAACCCTATGAAAATAAGAGCCAACAGACTGACAGTGAAAAAGGCCCTGAAGACGCAAGGCTTCAAAAAAGCTATGTCAGTACTCAGGAATATTCTGAAGACAGAGCAACAGGCAAAAGGGGATTCAGCTCACCCCAGCAGGGAATGGCAGAATCCAGAAAAGCAAGGAAAACAAAAACAAAACACAAATGCTGACAGGCAAAGCAGAAAACTTAGCTTTTTGAGGAGCAGGAATCAGACTGGTGTCCTAGAAGTCCACAGAGAAATCACCCACAGGGCAGAAGGGCGTCGGCAGCCTTATATCCAGTCCGTGACTCCACTCAGCCAGTCATCCTCATTAGGCTCAGGTGCCTGACAATCAGGCTCATTACCTTCCCTTACCAGAATAGGGCGTTCACCATACCTCAGTGATGAAGGGGAAAATGAACTCACAACAAGGGTGTGTGTTGGGTGCAGGTGTTAGAGTACTGTCAGGTGCCTCCATCTTACCTGGGAAGTGGGATACCACCCCTCAGGATGAGGTGCAGTACCTCTGTGGCAACTGAACCCTCAGGAGCGCCACACTTGTGCTTAGTGATAATAGCATTTGTGATCTACTCAGCCTTCTTGTTCTTGCTATTGTGAACTAAAAATCTTTTAAGTTACAAAGCCATCATTTACAGGGTAATCAACATGTGAGCACTTACAAAATGGCACAGGTACATAAGTCTAGTTCTATTTAATCACAGATTAATCTGATTTTGTCCTTTGCTTTAAACTGAACAAAGGTTGGCTGTTATGAATGAGTCACCGGAGGAGGAAAAAACAAAAATACAAGCTAAGTCCATAAAACTGGAGAGGTTGGTAGCTAGCGGATTGCAGACCCCTGATCCTATTCCCAACAACTAACAGTAGCCGTGGGGTGTTCCTATGGTGGTCCAAGACACCTCGTTCACAGCCGGAGAACTAAATAAACCTAAAGAAAGAAAGGGGATATCTAAACTGCCCCAGAGCAGACTCCAAAGCAATAGACAGCCCCCAACATGTATTGAAGGTGAAAACAGATGAAAACACAAACACAGACAGAAAGACAGGCTGAGCAAACGATGGGGCCCTCACTAACTAGATAGGACAGGAAAGAAAAGCAACTGTCTGCAATCACGTAAAAACCCTGCCAAAAATAATGTCCAACACGTCTGATAGAAAAGGCCCTGAAGTCACTAGACTTCAAAATCACTATATCAGCACTCAGGTATATTCTGAAAACAGAGCAAAGAGATAAACTGATCAGAGACAAAAATGGAGTTCAGCCAGTCCCAACCAGGGCTGGCTGAACACAAACACTAACTAAACCAGACAAAATCTCATGGAAAAATAGCAGAGCAAAAACTTAGCTTTAGTAGACAGGACTAAACTGGAGGCCAGAGCTCAGAGCAGAAAGGATCACCAGCAACCCAGCAGGGCGTCGGCGGCCTAATATACACTCAGAGATTCCGGATGTCCAATCACACTCCACCTGTTCAGATGACAGGTTTTTCCCCATCCAAATCAATTTCACTACCTCCTTTCACCAGCAGAGGGAGTTCATCGGACATCAAAGGTGAAGGAGAAAATGAGCTCATAACAGGTGGCATAAATTCTGACCTAGCATGGTTTCCAAGTTTCCATTTCCTGACAATTTATGTTGAGACTGAAAAACACAAGATGCAAACATTTTCTGTATAGCCTACTCCTTATATGTCATCATCATAAGTAATATATAATCAAATACTCCCTTATCCACTCTAGCACCAGATCACTACAAAAGAAAACCAGGACCCACAGACCTAATTTGAAGCCCTATTTGTGCCCATGCTAAATTTATAATTGTGGAGAGAATGAAAAAAAAGTTCCAATCATCCCTCAACTGCTTTATGATGATGTAGTGTGTTCCAAAAAAAAAAAAAAGTAGTGAAAGTTGCACTCTAAGATCAAGCCTTCAATATAAAGGACAATGTTAAAGTGCTACCAAAAATAGATATATCAAAGAGTCATCTTTTTGTCATGGCATCTGTCATCAAACAGTATATATGGTTGCAGCACAGATAACAGAACAGTTAAAAAAAAATCATCAGATCTAAATTTGGTCATTCCACAATCGACATTTATCATCTATCTACATTAAAGTTTCTAAATAATTTTAACAGAAAACTTAATTTTTTACTAGAGGTTCCTCTTAAAATATTGGAATACCTAGGAGTCTTCATTAAAAGCAATGAAGGCAAATGGCCTAAATGTAATACTAAAATATAGTAAAGACAGTATTAGTGTCTCTAAGACAAGTTTTACTCTTGGGCACCTTAAGAGAAAGAAACTTCACAGGTTTTAATTGAGCAATAATACCTGGTGTATCTGATATACAATCTTTCAGTTCTAGTCTCAATTGCAGTCCCAATCCATTACATTTTTATGCAATAATTTAAACTATGTGGGGGAGTAACAATTTTACTTCCTTAATCTCAGAGTGGCTTGATTGGGTGTTTGGTATTTAAACACACACACAGCATAAAACAGCTATTCCGACACCCCACCCCAACATTCTTAGCTTGTTCAAGTGCTCTTAATAAGGATGGGAAGCCACGGCGAGACATTTCTGGTGGTGAATTATGTACTCTGAAAATAAATGTTTCAGGGAGGTTCAAATAAAACATCGGTTGAGACAGAAATTAGGAATTTTCATACATAGTAAATAGATAGCCAGTCTTACAAAAATAGGCAGGTTTGGCCAACATTAAAAGAGCACTCCTATCAAAATTGTTATACTCTTAATATATTGCAGTCATCATATTACTGCTACTGCACAGGTGTCGGCGGCGCCATCTTGCTAGAGAAAAAAAATTGCCTCCTCCAAAATGGTGCCCTTTCATCTATTGGCTATCCAATAGATGCTAATGTGCAAGCGCGGCTGGCGCTATCTTAGTGGAGACAATTAGGCACCGCCACCTGCCCACAGAAGAGGATTTAAAAATATATATATATATATACACAGTATATATATATATATATATATATATATATATATAAATATTCATTGTAAATTAGGGGTCAGGTCAGTGAAGGATCAGTGACCTGTCAGAAGCCATACTGGTGAATACATAAGAACAAAAAAAACGGCACTTCCAAAAATGTGTATAACCAATCAAGAAAAAGAGGAAGCAAGTCTGCTCCAGTAAGGGGGGAAATAGGAGAGCAGGGCAGGCCAGACAGGTTCTGGTAGTGGGAGACTCAATTATTAGGGGAACAGATAGGGCAATCTGTCACAAAGACAGGGATCGTCGAACGGTGTGCTGCCTACCTGGCGCTCGAGTCTGACACATCGCTAATCGGGTTGACAGATTACTGGGAGGGGCTGGTAAGGATCCAGCGGTCATGGTGCACATTGGCACAAATGACAAAGTTAGAGGTAGGTGGAAGGTCCTTAAAGTTGATTTCAGGGAATTAGGCTGTAAGCTTAAAGCAAGGACCTCCAAGGTGGTATTTTCGGAAATACTTCCTGTACCACGTGCCACACCAGAGAGGCAACGGGAGATTAGGGAGGTTAATAAGTGGCTCAGGAATTGGTGTAGGAAGGAGGGGTTTGGGTTCCTGCAGAACTGGGCCGACTTCTCAGTTGGCTACAGGTTCTACGCTAGGGACGGGCTGCACCTCATTGGGGAGGGTGCAGCTGTGCTGGGGGAGAAAATGGCTAGAAGATTGGAGGAGTGTTTAAACTAGGGATGGGGGGAGGGTATTCCTTTTATAGGAAGGGAAGACAGTGCAGATAGAGACCTGGGCGCAAATAATGACATTGGGGGTGGGGGTGGCATGGGGGGTGGGGTTAGAACAGTTAGCAATTTAAGAAAGAATAGAGGTACAGAGAGATACATAAAGTGCATGTATACTAATGCCAGAAGTCTCGCCAACAAAATGGAGGAATTGAAGTTAATGTTATTGGAGCATAATTATGACATGGTGGGGATATCTGAGACATGGCTGGACGGGAGCCACGACTGGGCGGTTAATTTACAGGGCTATAGTCTGTTCAGAAATGACCGAACAAATAAGCGAGGGGGAGGTGTGTGTTTATATGTAAAATCATCCTTAAAACCCATCCTTCGTGATAATATATATGAATCTAATGAAAATGTAGAGTCCCTGTGGGTAGAGATAAGGGGAGGGGGGAAAAATAATAAATTACTGATAGGGGTTGGTTATAAGTCTCCAAAAATAATGGAAGCAACAGAAAATATCCTCATAAAGCAAATAGATGAAGCTGCGACTCAAGGAGAAGTCATTATTATGGGGGACTTCATCTACCCTGAAATACATTGGGGAACCGAAACCTGCAGCTCCAGCAAAGGTAATAGGTTTTTGACTACTATGAGAGACAATTACCTTTCACAACTGGTTCAGGACCCAACAAGAGGGGGGGCACTGCTAGACCTAATATTAACCAACAGGCCAGACCGCATATCATATGTAAGGGTTGAGGATCACTTGGGTAATAGTGATCACAAATTAATACGTTTTCATGTATCCTTTAATAAGATGTGTAGTAGAGGGGTTACAAGGACACTAAACTTCAGGAAGGCAAATTTCCAACGGATGAGAGATGATCTTGGTGCAATTAACTGGGACGATATCCTGAGACATAAAAATACACAAAGAAAATGGGAGACGTTTATTAGCATCCTGAATAGGACCTGTGCACAATATATACCATATGGGAATAAACATGCTAGAAATAGGAGGAAACCACTATGGCTAAATAGAGCTGTAAGGGGAGCAATAAGAGATACAAATAAAGCATTTAGAGAATTAAAGCAAGTAGGTAGTGATGAGGCATTAAATAAATACAGAAAATTAAATAAATTCTGTAAAAAGCAAATCAAGACAGCAAAGATTGAGACAGAGAGACTCATTGCCAGAGAAAGTAAAAATAATCCCAAAATATTCTTTAACTACATAAATAGTAAGAAGCTTAAAAATGATAGTGTTGGTCCCCTTAAAAATAGTCTGGGTGAAATGGTGAATGAGGATGAGGAAAAAGCCAATATGCTGACTTTTTTTCAACAGAAAGAAAATCCCATGACGGATAACGTGATCAGGGATAAAAATTCTCCGTTAAATGTCACCTGCTTAACCCAGCAGGAAGTACGGTGGCGTCTAAAAATCACTAAAATTGACAAATCCCCGGGCCCGGATGGGATACACCCCCGAGTACTGCAGGAATTAAGCACAGTCATAGATAGAACATTATTTTTAATCTTTAAAGATTCCATAATAACAGGGTCTGTACCACAGGACTGGCGTATAGCAAATGTGGTGCCAATATTCAAAAAGGGGACAAAAACTGAACTTGGAAATTATAGGCCAGTAAGTTTAACCTCAACTGTGGGTAAAATCCTGGAGGGTTTTCTAAGAAATACTATACTGGAGTATCTGGAGAAGAATAACCTTATGACCGAATATCAACATGGGTTTGCAAGGGACCGTTCCTGTCGGACTAATCTGATAAGCTTTTATGAAGAGGTAAGTTCCGAACTGGACCAAGGGAATGCAGTGGACGTGGTGTACATGGACTTTTCAAAAGCTTTTGATACGGTGCCACACAAAAGGTTGATACATAAATTGAGAACAATGGGGATAGGGGAAAATATGTGTAGGTGGGTTAAGAGCTGGCTCAGGGATAGGAAACAAAGGGTGGTTATTAATGGAGCACACTCGGACTGGGTCACAGTTAGCAGTGGGGTACCACAGGGGTCAGTTTTGGGCCCGCTTCTTTTTAACATATTTATTAATGACCTTGTAGGGGGCATAGAGAGTAGAATTTCAATATTTGCAGCTGACACTACACTCTGCAGGGTAATCAATACAGAGGAGGACAATTTTATATTACAGGAGGATTTATGTAAACTAGAAGCTTGGGCTGATAAATGGCAAATGAGCTTTAATGGGGATAAATGTAAGGTCATGCACTAGGGTAGAACGAACAAGATGTATAATTATGTGCTTAATTGTAAAACACTGGGCAAAACAGTCACTGAAAAAGACCTGGGTGTATGGGTGGACGACAAACTCACATTTAGCGGCCAATGTCAGGCATCTGCTGCAAAGGCAAATAAAATAATGGGATGCATTAAAAGAGGCATAGATGCTCATGAGGAGAACATAATTTTACCTCTATATAAGTCACTAGTGTGACCACACTTAGAATACTGTGTACAGTTCTGGTCTCCGGTGTATAAGAAAGACATAGCTGAACTG
This sequence comes from Dendrobates tinctorius, assembly GCF_039654945.1. Classification (NCBI taxonomy): domain Eukaryota; kingdom Metazoa; phylum Chordata; class Amphibia; order Anura; family Dendrobatidae; genus Dendrobates; species Dendrobates tinctorius. The sequence continues at coordinate 54,235,177 of NW_027361732.1, forward strand.
GAGCGGGTGCAGAGAAGAGCGACCAAGGTTATTAGGGAACTAGGGGGTCTGCAATACCAAGACAGGTTATTACACTTGGCGTTATTTAGTTTGGAGAATCGAAGGCTTAGGGGTGATCTTATTACAATGTATAAATATATGCGGGGACAATACCAAGACCTTTCTAATGATCTTTTTACTCTTAGACCTGTGACGGGGACAAGGGGGCATCCTCTACGTCTGGAGGAAAGAAGGTTTAAGCATACTCACAGACGCGGATTCTTTACTGTAAGAGCAGTGAGACTATGGAACTCTCTGCCATATGATGTTGTTATGAGTGATTCCCTACTAAAATTTAAGAAGGGACTGGATGCCTTTCTTGGAAAGTATAATATTACAGGGTATATACACTAGTTTCCTTAATATTGCGTTGATCCAGTGAGCTAGTCCGATTGCCGTATGTGGAGTCGGGAAGGAATTTTTTTCCCCAATGTGAAGCTTACTGTTGCCACAAGGGTTTTTTTTGCCTTCCTCTGGATCAACATGTTAGGGCAAGTTAGGATAGGATATGGGTTGAACTAGATGGACTTAAAGTCTCCCTTCAACCTTAATAACTATGTTACTATTTTACTATGTTACTATGTACCATAAAATAAGAAAATATTTTATTAAATCAAATTCGAAAAATACATTAAAAAGCAGGGACATAATTGCAAAAAAAAACCCCGCTTGTAAGTCAATTGTCAAAAAATAGAGTTTAAATTGCATTCTATTAAATTAATAGTAGATCAAATAAATCACATGGAACAGGTGATACTGCAGTAGGTATAAAATCGTTAAGCATAAATTATAGTAGGAAAACTGCCTTACCTAATGTGCAAATGTGAGAAGTAGCAAATAAATCAATTTAGTGCAAAAAAAATGCTAATAAACACTGATCAATATATCAGCAAAAAATATATACATTTGTGGCCAAAAGTATTGACACCCCTGCAATTCTGTCAGATAATACTCAGTTTCTTCCTGAAAATGATTGCAAACACAAATTCTTTGGTATTATTATCTTCATTTAATTTGTCTTAAATGAAAAAACACAAAAATAATTGTCCTAAAGCCAAATTGGATATAATTCCACACCAAACATAAAAAAGAGGGTGGACAAAAGTATTGCCACTGATCGAAAAATCATGTGATGCTTCTCTAATTTGTGTAATTAACAGCACCTGTAACTTACCTGTGGCACCTAACAGGTGTTGGCAAGAACTAAATCACACTTGCAGCCAGTTGACATCGATTTAAGTTGACTCATCCTCTGTCCTGTGTCCTTGTGTGTACCACATTGAGCATGGAGAAAAGAAAGAAGACCAAAGAACTGTCTGAGGACTTGAGAAACCAAATTGTGAGGAAGCATTAGCAATCTCAAGGCTGCAAGTCCATCTCCAAAGACCTGAATGTTCCTGTGTCTACCGTGCACAGTGTCATCAAGAAGTTTAAAGCCCATGGCACTGTGGCTAACCTCCCTAGATGTGGATGGAAAAGAAAAATTGACAAGAGATTTCAACGCAAGATTGTGCGGATGTTGGATAAAGAACCTCAACTAACATCCAAACAAGTTCAAGCCGCCCTGCAGTCCGAGGGTGCAACAGTGTCAACCCGTACTATCCGTCGGTGTCTGAATGAAAAGGGACAGTATGGTAGGAGACCCAGGAAGACCCCACTTCTAACCCCAAGACATAAAAAAGCCAGGCTGGAGTTTGCCAAAACTTACCTGAAAAGGCCTAAAACGTTTTGGAAGAATGTTCTCTGGTCAGATGAGACAAAAGTAGAGCTTTTTGGGCAAAGGCATCAACATAGAGTTTACAGGAGAAAAAAAGAGGCATTCAAAGAAAAGAACACAGTCCCAACATTCAAACATGGCGGAGGTTCCCTGATGTTTTGGGGTTGCTTTGCTGCCTCTGGCACTGGACTGCTTGACCGTGTGCATGGCATTATGAAGTCAGAAGACTACCAACAAATTTTGCAGCATAATGTAGGGCCCAGTATGAGAAAGCTGGGTCTCCCTCAGAGGTCATGGGTCTTCCAGCAGGACAATGACCCAAAACACACTTCAAAAAGCACTAGAAAATGGTTTGCGAGAAAGCACTGGAGACTTCTAAGGTGGCCAGTAATTAGTCCAGACCTGAATCCCATAGAACACCTGTGGAGAGATCTAAAAATGGCAGTTTGGAGAAGGCACCCTTCAAATACCAGGGACCTGGAGCAGTTTGCCAAAGAAGAATGGTCTAAAATTCCAGCAGAGCATTGTTAAAAAACTCATTGATGGTTACCGGAAGCGGTTGGTCGCAGTTATTTTGGCTAAAGGTTGTGCAACCAAGTATTAGGCTGAGGGTGCCAATACTTTTGTCTGGCCCATTTTTGGAGTTTTGTGTGAAATGATCAATGTTTTGCTTTTTGCTTCATTCTCTTTTGTGTGTTTTCATTTAAGACAAATTAAATGAAGATAATAATACAAAAGAATTTGTGTTTGCAATCATTTTCAGGAAGAAAATGAGTGTTATCTGACAGAATTGCAGGGGTGTCAATACTTTTGACCACAACTGTATATGCCAAAGTGCATAAAAATTCATCCACAAAATCACTTTAGAAAAATATCTACCAAAATATAAATGTTAATAGCAGTAGATAAACCAATAAGGTGCAAGATGTTCAAGCAACCACTAACAAGTGCAGCAGCTGAGAATTGTACCTAAATGTGCAAACAGGATGGTATGAAAGTGCTGAAGAGAGAGAGAGAGAGAGAGAGAGAGAGAGAGAGATTTTTTTTTTCTCCGGCACCCAGAAAGAATTTCGGGTTAAATGAGTGTCTGGAGGATCCGCCAGAAAAAGAAACGTTGCAAGCTCCGTTTTGAAATCTTTGAGGATGGTGACGGACAGCAACTTTTGGCGGATCCTCAAAAAAAACGGATGCAACGGACAGCAATCCGCGATTAATGAAAGTCAATGGAGAAAAAAAACGGATCCTCAAAAGAAAATTGAGGATCCGTTTTTTTCAAAACCTGGCAGATTGTGACTGATTGTAAAAAACTGAAGTGTGAAAGAGGCCTAACCTGAGGAGCAGACTTACAGTGGCACAGAAGGACCCCGACGCATGTTTCATGCTAGCGTTATCCCAGCCTTTATACACTATGGTGTTCCAATCATTGGTGGCATGGGGGCGTGGACCAGAGTTATGACACTGACACATGACACTGGTCTATATACACAGTGGATCTGGAAAGTATTCAGACCCCTTTAAATTTTTCACTGATTCATTGCAGTCATTGGGCAAATTCAAAAAGTTCGTTTTTTTCTTATTAATGTACACTCTACACCCTATCTTAACTGAAAAAAAAAATGTAGAAATTTTTGCAAATTTATTATAAAAGAAAAACTGATATCATATGGTCATAAAAATGTAGACCCTTTGCTCAGTATTGAGTAGAAGCACCCTTTTAAGCTAGTAGAGCCATGAGTTCCTTGGGAATGATGCAACAAGTCTTTCATACGTGCCATTAATAATTATAATCATTATTTTTATATAGCGCTAACATATTCCGCAGCGCTTTACATTTTGCACACATTATCATCACTGTCCCCGATGGGGCTCACAATCTAAATTCCCTATTGTCTTTAGAATGTGGGAGGAAACCGGAGGAAACCCATGCAAACACAGGGAGAACATACAAACTCCTTGCAGATGTTGTCCTTGGTGGGACTTGAACCCTGGACCCCAGCACTGCAAGGCTGCAGCGCTAACCACTGAGCCACCATGCCGTGCCATTCACTTTAAACACTAAAGTTGAGAAATCCCCGGGCCCGGATGGGATACACCCCTGAGTACGGTAGGAATTAAGTACTGTCATAGATATACCATTACTTTTCATCTTTAAAGATTCCATAATAACAGAGTGTGTACCACAGGACTGGCGTATAGCAAATGTGGTACCAATATTCAAAAAGGGGACAAAAGCTGAAATTGGAAATTATAGGTCAGTAAGCTTTACCTCTACTGTGGGTAAAATCCTGGAAGGTTTTCTAAGAGATGCTATACTGGAGTATCTGAAGAATAACCTCATGACCCAATATCAACATGGGTTTACGAGGGACTGTTCTTGTCAGACTAATCTGATAAGCTTCTATGTAGAAGTAAGTTTCGGACTGGACCAAGGGAATGCAGTGGACGTTGTTTATATGGACTTTTCAAAAGCTTTTTATACAGTGTCACACAAAAGGTTGATACATAAAATTAGAACAATGGAGATAGGGGAAAATATGTGTAAGTGAGTTGAGAGCTGGCTCAGGGATAGGAAACAAAGGGTGGTAATTAATGGAGCACACTCAGACTGGGTCATGGTTAGCAGTGGAGTACCGCAGGGGTTATTGTTGGGCCCGCTTCTTTTTAACATATTTATTAATGATGACCTTGTGGGGGCATACAAAGTAGAATTTCAATATTTGGAGACGACACTAAACTCTGCAGGTTAATCAATACAGAGGAGGACAATTTAATATTACAGGAAGATTTATGTAAACTAGAAGCTTGTGCTGATAAATGGCAAATGAGCTTTAATGGGGATAAATGTATGGTCATGCACCTGGGCAGGAAATAAGATGTATAATTATGTGCTTAATTGTAAAACACTGGGCAAAACTGTCACTAAAAAAGACCTGGGTGTATGGGTGGACGACAAACTCACATTTAGTGGCCAGTGTCAGGCAGCTGCTGCAAAGGCAAATAAAATAATGGGATGCATTAAAAGAGTCATAGATGCTCATAAGAACATTTTACCTCTATGAGTCACTAGTGCGACCACACTTAGAATACTGTGTACAGTTCTGGTCTCCGGTGTATAAGAAAGACATAGCTGAACTGGAGCGGGTGCAGAGAAGAGCGACCAAGGTTACTAGGGAACTGGAGGGTCTGCAATACCAAGATAGGTTATTACACTTGGAGTTATATAGTTTGGAAAAACGAAGGCTTAGGCCTTTTTCACACTTCCGTTTTTTTGGTCAGTTGCAATCCGTCAAAAATGCTAAAAGCGCATCCATTTCCACTGTGACACCAACGTATTCCACCGGACCATTGTCTTGAATGATCCGCTGAGTCTGAAATTTAAAGGAACTGCATGAGAGAGAGAGAGAATTTCACCACTTCCAGGACGGTATTTTTGGGTTAAAATGTCTCCAGGAGCAAAGTATTCGGGCATGCGCACTTAAAAATAGCGGACCGTCAATCCAAAAAAAGTTTCAGGGTCCGTCTGGTCTGCCCGGGAACCGCTAAAATTTTCATGGATCCGTCAAAAAACGGATCCAACGGACGACCGTCAGTCAACATCCGCCACTAATGCAAGTCTATGGAGGAAAAAAGTGGATCCACCAAAAAAGGGGCGGATCTGTTTTTTTTCACAAACTGGCGGATTTTGACTGACGTCAAAAAACGGAAGTGTGAAACAGGCTTTAGGGGTGATCTTATTACAATGTTTAAATATATGAGAAGACAGTACAAAGACCTTTCTAATGATCTTTTTACTCAGACCTGTGACGGGGACAAAGGGGCATCCTCTACGTCTGGAAGAAAGGTTTAATCATAATCACAGACGCAGATTCTTTACTGTAAGAACAGTGAGACTATGGAACTCTCTGCCATATGTTGTAATGAGTGATTCACTGCTGAAATTTAAGAAGGGACTGGATGCCTTTCTTGAAAAGTATAATGTTACAGGGCATATATACTAGATTCCTTGATAGGACGTTGATCCAGGGAACTAGTCTGATTGCTGTATGTGGAGTCGGGAAGTAATTTTTTCCCCAATGTGGAGCTTAGTGTTTGCTGCATGGATTTTTTTTTGCTTTCCTATGGATCAACATGTTAGGCTATGGGTTGAACTAGAAGGACTTTAATCTTAAATACTGTTACCATGTTATCCTCTCCAGTTCCGTTAGGTTGGATGGTGAATGTTGGTGGACAGCCATTTTCAGGTCTCTCCAGAGATGCTCAATTGGGTTTAGGTCATGGCTCTGGCTGGGCCAGTTTTGTTATTTTAGCTGTGTTTAGGGTCATGTCTTGTTGGAAGGTGAACTTTCGGCCAAGTGTGAGGTCCAGAGCACTCTGGAAGAGGTTTTCATTGAGGATATCTCTGTACATGGCCGCATTCATGTTTCCTTCAATTGCAACCAGTCATCCTGTCCCTGCAGCAGAAACATACCCCCATAGCATGATGCTGCCACCACGTTTTACTGTTGGGATAGTACTGAGCAGGTGATGAGCAGTGCCTGGTTTTCTCCACACATCCGCTTAGAATTATCACCAAAAAGTTCTATCTTTGTCTCATCAGACCAGATAATCTTATTTCTCATAGTCTAGGAGTCCTTCTTGTGTTTTTTAGCAAACTCTATGTCTTGCATTGAGTCTTCCGTTAGGTCACTCTGCCATTAAAAGCCTGACTGAGGAAGGGCTGCAGTGATAGTTGACTTTGTGGAATTTTCTCCCATCTCCCTACTGCATTGGGGAGCTCAGCCACAGTGATCGTGGGGCTCTTCTCCCATGATTGCTCAGTTTGGCAGGACGGCCAGATCTAGGAAGACTTCTGGTGGTCCCAAAATTCTTGCATTTAAGGATTATGGAGGCCACTGTGCTCTTAAGAACCTTGAATACTGCAGAAATTCTTTTGTAACCTTGGCCAGATGTGTGCCTTACCACAATTCTGTCTCCGCTCCTTGGCCAGTTCCTTTGACTTTGTGATTCTCATTTGGTCTGACATGCACTGTGAGCTGTGAGATCTTATAAAGACAAGTGTGTGCCTTTACAAATCAAGTCCTATCAGTTTAACTAAACACAGCTGGACTCCAATGAAGGAGTAGAGCCATCTCAAGAAGGATCACAAGGAAATGGGCAGCATGTGATAAATATGAATGTCTGAGCAAAGGGTCTAAATACTTATGACCATTTGATATTTCAGTTTTTCTTTAAGAAATTTGAAAAAATTTCTACATTTCTTTTTTTTTCAGTCAAGATGGGGTGCAGAGTGTACATTAATGAGAAAACAAATGAACTTTTTTGAATTTACCAAATGGATGCAATGAAACAGAGTGAAAAATGTAAAGGGGTCTGAATACTTTCCATACCCACTGTGTATATACAGCTCTGGCAAAAATTAAGAGACCACTGCAAAATGTTCAGGTTGTCTGATTTTTCTCTTTATAGGTATATTTTTAAGTAACATATAAATTGCTCTTTTATTCTATAAACTATTAACATTTCTTTGAATTTCCATGCACTTTATTTTGTATTTATTTTCAGAAAATGAGAAATGGTCAAAATAACAAAAAATGCAGTGCTTGCAGACCTTAAATAATGCTAAGAAAACAAGTTCATAATCATTTAGAAACAATACTCATGTTTTAACTCAGGAAGAGTTCATAAATCAATATTTTCTCAAATAACCATGCTTTTGTGTCTTTCCCACTGCTTTTGTGTGACCTTATGCCACTCCTGGTACAAAAATTTAAGTAGTTCTTTGATTGCTTGTGACTATCCATCTTCCTGTTGATTACAATCCAGAGGTTTTCAATGGGCTTCAGGTCTGGAGATTGGGCTGGCCATGACAGGGGTTTGATGTGGTGGCCCTTCATCCACACATTGATTGACCTGTGTGGCATGGTGCATTGTCCTGCTGGAAAAACCAGTCCTCAGAGTTGGGGAACATTGCATGAGCAGCAGGAATCAACTGTTTTTCCAGGATAACCTTGTATGCAGCTTGATTCATACATCCTTCGCAAAGATTAACCTGCCCAATTCCAGCCTTGCTGAAGCATCCCCAGATCATCAACGATCCTACACCAAATTTCAGTGGGTGCAAGACATTTTAACTTGTACGCCTCCCCAGGTCTCCATCTAACCATTAGACGACCAGGTGTTGGGCAAAGCTGAAAATTAGACGCATCAGAGATTACCTTATTCCAGTCCTCTATGGCCCAATCCTTATGGTCTTTGGCAAAGTTCAGCCTGGCTCTCCTTTGCTTCTCATTGATGAAAGGCTTTTTTCTACCTTTTCATGACTTGAGCACTGCCTCTAGGAGCCTGTTACGAACTGTTCTTGCTGTGCACTTCACCCCAGCTGCCATTAGCCATTCCTTTTGTAGGTCACTTGATGTCATCCTGCGGTTGCTGAGTGACATTCGAATAAGATGACGGTCATCCAGGTCAGTGGAGAGTAGTTTTCGCCCTCTGCTGGTCTGTAGCTTTGTGGTCCCCTATGTCTGCTGCTTGACCTTGTTGTAATGGACTGCCATCTTAGAAATTATAAGGATGGAGGCAACATGACGCTCACTGTATCCTTCTGCTAGTAAAGCCAGGGGTTTATGCTGTTCTGGCACTTCAGGGTCTCTGCCAATGTGTCATGACTCCCTCAAACCATTCCAGCAAAATCTGAACTCCAATATGTCACTCCTTTTTTGAGCTTTGCACTGTGCCTCAAAAGCAGTTTCAACCACATATGGGGTACTGGCGCACTCAGGAAAAATTGCAGAACAAATTTTGGGTTCCACTTTCACCTGTTACCCTTTGGGGTTAAAAGAAAATGTGTCAAAAATGTGATTTTTGTTTATTTTCAGGTCTCAACTTCTATGAAGCACCTGAAGCGTCATGGTGCTCACCACATTTTGAAATACATTTCTTGAGGGGGTCTAGTTTCCAAAATGGGGTCACTTGTGGGGTTTTTTCAATGTTTAGACATCAGGGGCTCTCCCAACTCGACACTGTGTCCACTCTCAATTCCAGCCATTTTTTGTTCAAAAAGTAAAACCATGTTCCTTCACTTCCAAGCCCTGCCATGTGCCCAAACAATAGTTTTCACCCGCAAATGGGGTATCAGTGTACTCAAGAGAAATTGCAGAACAAATTTAAGTTGTCTCCTTGTACGCCTGGGAAAAAAAAAATTGAGGGCTAAAGTAAAATTTATGTTAAAAAAAAGTTAAATGTTTTTTCCCACCGCAATCCATTAATTCCTGTGAAGCACCTACAGGATTAATAAACTTCTTGAATGTGGTTTTGAGGACGATGAACGGTGCCATTTTTAGAATGCTGTCACTTTTGGGTATTTTCTGTCATCAGCCCCCAAAAGTCACTTCAAATGTGATATGGTCCCTAAAAGAAATGGTTTTGTAAATTTTGTTGTGAAAATTAGAAATCTCTGATAAACTTTTAACCCTTCTAACAAAAAAAAACTTATGTTTCAAAAGTTGTGCCAATGTAACGTAGACATGCAGGAAATGTTAACCATTTTGTGTGACATAACTCTCTGGTTTAAAGGCATAAGATTAGTTTGAAAATTGTTAAATTGTGCCAAGTACGTTATGTCAAGTACATTATGCACAGCCCATGCTTATGGAGACATGCACTCGTAAATTAGGCGGGCTCTCACTACTGAAATGCCAAATATGCAGACGCTAAATGTGGTTTAGGCACTTTGGGGCTCAGAAGGGAGTGGGCATTCGGATTTGGAAGTGCAGAATTTGCATGCGCATACGTGAGAAGCTGGGGACGTACACCAGAATTCAGTGCACATGCCCAGATAGCCGATGGGCAGTGTGCAAGTATGGGATTTCCGAGGCTGTTGCCGTGACATCAGGCTAGCCATGGCAATCACTTCCATTGCAGTGAGCGTGAACAATTTTTAACAGGACCATGACGTAACCGGTTAAAGGTGCCACTCCTATGACTTAAAAAAAAGGTATGTGGTGCAATGTACTAATGGTATAAAGTGTTTTTTCTGGGAGCTTTTATTTGAGAAAACAATGTCCCTGATGCACACTGCATGTTTAACAATGGAGTGAACAACATGTTCCCTTTAAAAGCATATGACAGCGGATTAACTTTTAGTTATTTTACTCAAGCCATCATGTGTAAGGAAAGATGCGGGCTTGACATACAAGCCCGCGTCAAAGGCAGGGAGCCGTATTATGATGTACCAGTACGTCATATCGGTAAGGCCTGTTTCATACTTCAGTTTTTCACAATCAGTCAAGATGCGCCGATTTGCCAAAAAAACGGATCCACCATTTTTATTGGCGGATCCGTTTTTTCCCCATTGACTTTCATTATCGGCTGATTTTGACTGATGATCGTCCATATTTGGGCGAATCCGCCAAAATTTTGGCGTCCGCTGAGATCACCGAACGGACCATGCAACGATTTTTTGCTGTTCGGATCGGCATTTTCCCCTTTTAACCCTGAATCAAGTCTCGCTGCTGGATGAAAACTCTCTCTCCTCCATTCCTCACCCGATCTCCAGCCCCAACTTCCACCTCTCACATCGCGCGATCGCTGCTCACCCACATCCCGCAAGGTGATCGCTCACCGCAGATGCCCGCTCTCTTCCGGATACCACTACATCCGCCGGCATTAATTTTTTTTTTTTTTTCCCATGCGCGGTTCCTTTATTTAAGTTTTTACCATCGGCGGATCCGCAGGCAGACTGACAAACGGGCGTCGGCAGATGTACGGATCCGCCGATGGTAAAAATAGCGTTTTCCGCTATTTTGGCGGATATAGACTGACAGAAAAGACTGATGTCTGAAACAGGCCTAAGGGATTAAAGTAATCCTTTTTTATGCCTTCATAAGTCTCACATTGATTGAAAAATTCTCCAGAACAATCTAGCTTAAGATTCATTGAGGTTAATGGAATTGAGGTGATCTTAATTGGGTTGAAGTTTGGACTTTGAATGGTCCCACAGCAACAACTGAATTCTTTATTCTCCTATCCTGGTATAGATTTGCTGGTGTGCTTGACTCAATGTCCAGTTGCATAACCCTGTTTCAGAAGAACTTCAACTTTTGGATAGATGCCATCACATGACTAGAATATTTTAGAATTCAGAGTGGTCCATGGTCAACTAAATGACTGCAAAGTGCCTAGGTACTCCGGTTGCAAAACAAACTAAAATGACCACAACATCAATGAGCTTGACAGCTACAAGAGGTTTAGTTATATACTGGTATTAGTTTTCACAAAATGTGTTGGAGGGCATTATCGCCGAACATCTCCAATTCAGTCTTGTTTGCCCAAAGGATATTGTAACAAAAGTCTTGAGGCTGGTTCAGATATTAAATTTGTCAACTTTAGATGTGCTACCATTTTCATTATATTAAGAGGCTTTCTCGTGGCAACCTTTCCAAATAAGTCATACTTGTTCAGTCTATTTCTAACTGAAGTTATAAACTTTAACATACTGAGGCCTTTAGAATGCAAGCTGTAACTCTTAGGTTTTAATTTTTTTGCAGTCTGACCCTGGGGTGAATTGGTTGGGATGTACACGACTGGGAAAAGTCTTGAATGTTTTCCACTTGAAATATCACCTGAAAACCCTACTATAAAATAATGGACTCAAAGTTGTTTGAAAATGGCCTTCTAAACCCAGATTAATGGGCTCCAACAATCGATTCCCAAGATCATTACAGATGGTAGCAAACATCTCAATAGGATCAACCAGTAAACTGCCCAAAAACTTGTTTTATAGTGGCAGTCACATTTACCAATAAATAAGGGTTGACCGAATAGCTTCGGATAAGCACTTATCCGAATAGCTATAGTGCTTACCGAATAGCTGCATCGGTAACCTGGATACCTGGAGCGCTCCCAATAATCAAGCTGTTCAGTGCCACAGCTGCATGTGTCACGGCTTTGTGACAGTCACAACACATGCATGGAGAGCCCAACAAACATGCGCTCCATGCACGTATTGTGACTGTCACACAGCCGCGACACGTGCAGCGGCAGTGCCAAACAGCTTATTATAGGGAGCGCTTCAGGTATCAGGGTTCCCGATGCAGCTATTCGGTAAGCACTATAGCTATTCGGATAAGTGCTTATCCAAAGCTATTGAATTAACACTAACAATTAATCAAGAGATGCCACTTACTTTCTTAATGTCAATGGAAGCAGTAAGATTATACTTCTTTTTCCTCACATTGATTCTGCATTATTTTATTTTACTCACTTATATAGAGCCATTATTTCCACAGCGCTTTACAGACATCACTGTCCCTACTAGCGCTCACAATCTAAATTCCCTATCAGTATGTGTTTGGAATGTGGGAGAAACCGAAGAACCCAAAAGGAAACTTACGCAAACACAGTGAGAACATACAAACTCCTTGCAGATGTCGTCCTTGGTTGGATTTAAACCCAGGACTCCAGCGCTGCAAGGCGGCAGTGCTAACCACTGAGCCACCGTGCTACTGCCCATGTCTTAGCTTTTGTATAATTATTTTATTGTGAAATTTGTTATATGTGATTCAAGTTTGTATTTATCTAATTTCAAGATCCTCTAAGGACCATTTTTTAATGACCCGATGTGTAAAGCCATAGAATTCAAAGGGTTCAAACCTGTCTGGGATCATCTTCATAGTCTTCACACACACACTCAGAAACCAGTCTAGCCATTAACTAAGCACATTATGGAACTGGAGGTGTCCAAGCGCTGAACCTGTAAGCCAAAACCTCTAGAAGAAACATAGGTCATGGAGATGATGACAATGACTACCACAGACCGCCAAATATGCTCACCAATCTTTTACTGAGCTATCCCAGCTGACTCCTAATAGGCCTAGAACTGAGCCATTGATTTGCACTGACTAGTTCTAACAACACTCATGAATAGACATGGTCAGGCCATATTTTTTCAACTTTGATACTTGTATTTTTGTAATTTTAGGTTTGTGAACAAGAGGAGCCAAAAAAAAGAGAAAACAGTCTTTGGGGATGGAAAAAAAATAATTTATTTGGTTAGGAAAAATGTTAAAAGCAACAAAAATGTTTAAAACATTAAAACAGACATCTGCTTTTATTTTCATGTTTTGTTTGGTACATAAAATGTACCTGTATAATGTGCAACTTGATTTAATGTGGTTCACAATTTTTATATTAATAAATTGTATACCTGAAAGAAACTGTTGTGCAGATTTTTGGAGGAAGTATCATTACATTCCATACAATAATTGTAGCTTATCCACAAAATGGTAAATATGGACAATGGTAATGATATTGTTAGACATGCTGCATTTCAAGATACCACAAAAAAAAGTGTCTGGTGACATACTGGTTGATCCTCAGCAAGGTTTTAAGTGCCTTTCTTGCCCTTTTATCTTTACACTTGACAACTGTAGTACAGCAAACACTGTGCATAATTTCAAGATGGGTATTTCCTAAAGTTAAACCATTGCCTGATGATTATTTGAGCAGATCTCACCATTAAGATCACAATATGAATGACGGGGTTAAAGTGTTAAGCTGTCATAAAGGGACAGAGAACCATCATAATGTATAAAATGTTGCTTCAAAAGTATTATAAAAATATTGTGGGATTTTCATAAATTATAAACTCCCATGCCTTAGGAGGGAAAAACCTGAGATTGTTTCCACAATGATGACCTATGGTACGCACAACTGATAGTCCAATATGAACAGTTAATACAAACATGACAAGGTGGTAAAAGGGTCTTTAAACCAAACCTTTAGCTAATTAAACACACATCAGTGTGCCCAGCAATTGTCAGAACTCCAGTGTAAATGGAGAAAGCCACACATGCCAGATCACCTCTATTCATAGTGGCGAGTAACAGGACCAGGACCTCGGTCCTGTGTTAGATGAGGGTCTATTTGACATTTATAGCATATCCTTGGGCATTTCATAAATGTCTGAAATAGGAAAACTCCTTTAAACAGCACTATATCTTAAGTGTTCGACTGATGTACATACAGTTGTATGTAAGCTACTGTTAAGTGCAAGCAGCCATTCCAGGCTGTGGATAAGACAATGAAGTGCATCATAGATGAATATTTAAAAAAAAAAAAAAAAAACCACGACCTTAAAAAGGAGTTTCTTTTAGGCTTGTGAGTGACATGAGACAAGTGAATTAATTTAAATAAAAAGAAACGATCCCCAAAATATCCACAGGGCATGCGCGTTCTCGTTCCATGGCACTGATAGAAAGACAACGCACCATTTACACCAGTGCCATTTCTGGGTGGGAGAGCTAGTTGCCGAATCCCAGCTGGTGTTGCATTCATTCACCACCCGTCTAGCAGACTGGAATGTTCCTTAAGTAGATTTCTTTGTAGTTGAGTGGGGGGGGGACAATTTTACGGTTTTCAAAAAGTCCATCTACATTCACATCTATTACCCACTTGAGTGGTGTACCCAATAAAAAAAGCTACTCCTGAAACTCTATTATGCTCCTATTCACTAAACATGTATACCTATGCATTTAATGTGTGCACATGTGCGATTTCATTAGCCCACTGAGGAACAGTGTTTTAGGCGTATGCAATCTATATATGTTCACACCTCTTTAATTAAGGCACTTTTCTGTGCATCAAGTATTCTTTACTTGACCTTCTCTTGCTAAAATATAAAAGAGTACACACTCAAATTCCTAAAGTGCTAATTATACTTACTTCATAGTGTGCATGGTCACATACTGCACACCTGAGCTGTCAATGATACCAACCACCAGTCTGCAGCTGCCCTTTGTACTTAAGGAAAGAGTTGGCTGCCATATAAAGGTGTTTTTTTTCTAAATATCACCTATTGGTAAGGTTGGTCACAAGGGCCCCTAATGCCATGTTTTAGCAAAAGTCGGGTTCAAATGTCTGGGTTGAGGTACCCCGGCATGCAGAGCTGGATCCCACAACCTGCCTCACTCTACATGCAATTGCAAGATCTCACTTTCCCTGCCGCATACTTAAAGTGGTTAATATTGCTGTTCTGTAACCACGTGTAAAGTACGCAGCAGTGCTGGGTTAATACAGAGGGTTGTGGAATCCAACTCTGCATGCCGGGATCTCACAACCCGTAAGTTCGGACCCGACTTTGCTAGAAAATCAGGTCCATTTATTGATTCTTTGATGACTCTTGCGGAAACTTTGAAAAATCCCAGTCTGAGGCTGCTCACTCTTTTGTTAAATAAAAAAGGACAGCCGCACGCTGGTGACAGGTTCCCTAAGTATTAGAGATACACTTGTGAAGTGAGATGCATCTCTGCGTTGATCGTTGATGACTGCAGAGAAAGTAGGAAATAATTTTTTTTTCTTTTATAACTAAGGTCCCATGTGTCACACAACAGGGAAAGTCTAGTGCTTAATAGTGCATATATGTATGCTTCCTAGTCGCTTTGTGGAATACCACCAAAACAGAAGGGTCAACCTGCAAGAGAGAAAGAAAGTGGAGAATTAAATACTGCACTCATCTTCAAAAAGTATAGCTTGCAAGTAATGAAAACAAATAGAAAAATTTATATATGCATCTTGTCTTGCGTGTACTGTCAAACATTAAGTCCACCCAATCCGATCTGAGCTGCTGCTGAGACATTTTTTTTTCCCTAGACTTTTTTGCTATTATGTTTGATAGAGAACATATACAGTACAACATCAGTTCCCATCCTAGCACTATTCTTTCTTTAAAGAAAAAGAAAGTCTCTGAATTACAAGTTCATCAACTCTGAGCTGATCTCTCTTACCAACAAGAGGTTTTGAAGATTTTGGAAAGTCTTCCATTTGTGGCTGTCAATTTAAATGGTGTAATGCATAAATGCGCAGCGCCTCACCCTCATTCAGCCATTTGCCCTCATGGGTTTTAAAATGTATATTTTGGGAAATATAACTTGAGAATCTCAAAATAGGACACAGACATGGAAAAGGGAATGTGTGATCCATGCCCAGATCCATCTACATTAGATGAAAGTTGGTCAAGCGTGACCACAATGGCAGAACAGTTAAGGCCCCGTCACACACAGCGATCTCGGTAGCGAGATCGCTGCTGAGTCACAACTTTTGTGACGTAACAGCGATCTCACCAGCGAGATCGCTGTGTGTGACAGCGATCAGCGAGCGGCCCCCCTGCCGGTATCGCAGATCGCTGGAAGAAACCTCTGGACATTTCTTTGGTCGCTGGTCTCCAGCTGGCCAGCACGCATCGCTGTGTGTGACAGGCGGGAGACCGGCGATCAGCTGCAAAAAATAATAAAAAAAATAAAAAATATAGTTATTCTCACCTTCCGACGTCCTGTTCAATCATCTTGCCTCTCTCCACGCTCCGGCCCCAGTGATCCTTTGCATGAATGACCGTGAGATGTCACGGTCTCGAGGGATAACAAAGTCTCGCGGTCATTCATGCAAAGGATCACTGGGACCGGAGCGTGGAGAGAGGCCGGATGGCTGAACAGGACGTCGGAAGGTGAGAATAACTATATTTTTTATTTTTTTTATTATTTTTTACAGAGATGGCCAGCGATGCCGCACGCTCGGCATCGCTGTGCTGATCGCTGGTGAAGCTGTCTGTGTGACAGCTCACCAGCGATCACATAGCGACTTACCAGCGATCCTGACACCTTGATATCGGTGTCGGGATCGCTGGTAAGTCGCTTAGTGTGACGGGGCCTTTAATGTTTATGGGGGGCCTCCCAACTATTTTCTAATAGATTATGTCAGGGTAGAGTAGGATTGTGCCGCTGAAATTTCAAAGGCAGATACTTTTATTTTCGCCTCTTCCTATTGAAAGCATAATAATGAATGGCCAAGCTGAGCAGTCATACATTTGGGGAGTGGGGGATAAATAGCTGTCCGCTGACAGTATTATTGCACAAAAAAATTCTAATGTGAAAAAAAAACAAAAACACACAGACAAAACACAAACATGATAGAAACCATCAGTGAAGTACACATTACCTTTTTTTTGGAGAGAATACATGCAGCAGACCATGTATTAAAACTATAAGTCGACAATCTACGAGTAAAAAGAACATTTGGATGTTACATTTCTACTAGCCTTTATAAGTAGCATCCCAAAATTTATAATTATAATTTATCATGCTATTCCTGCTGCCATATATAAAAAAACAGCACTTGGCTGTGGGAGGCATGACAGATGATCTCATATTTAGAAAGTGAACAGGCAGATGATCAGAGATTTGAGCAAGTTAAAAACTCGTAATTCTCCTTTTATAATTCAGGAGAAACTAATCAACTTTCCTTGGTGGCTCTGGATTGGGACTATGACGTGCAGTAACAAAATGAAAACTTGGGAATGTAAGGCAGTTCCCAAACGCCGAGGTGGCAATATGTCACAGCAGTGAAACTGACTGAATCGTGGAGTAAGTTACTTTAAACTAATACCAGTTTTTACACGGCGATAAAACCCTGACCCTGTGACGTAATCCTTAGTCAAGCAATCTCCACAGTATACAATATATCAAATCTCAGGATTCCAATAAAAAAAACCCTTTCAGGAGGACCATTGTAAGCAACCCGAAGCCACTATTTTGTGCACTTTTTTCGCCCCAGCAGTAGGGCTGAAATCATCTATAAAAGTAAATATTAGGGATTATCTTCCTTTGTATTAGCAGTCTATCACCTTGGTAATATGGAGGTTTGGAGGAGAGCTAATTTATTTCACAGTTTTTAGCGAACATGTGCCCATTAAATACTGAAAGTTCATAAATCACCAAGATGTTACTCACCAACATCTTGTTTTCTACTTTTCTGGCTTGTTATCCTCTGCCTGGGTGGAAGATGGCCCATATATATTACACGTCTCTGCCTCAGATCAGGCACTAGGTCACGATGTCAAGACTACGTACTTTCCAGATCAGAAAATGTTGCACATGGAAATTCAGAGGTTTAATTCATCATAACAGCATAAACTCTTTACAGTTAAAACAACTGGGAATGGTTAGTTATTTTTTTTTCTTTTTTTTCCATATTTTCTTTTTTTCTCTTTTTTTGCCATTTGTCAACAGAGTTGGATATTTATTATTGTTTTTATCTTTCTTGGACCATTCCACTTTATTTTTTTTAACATACTTAAGTCACACGGACTTATTTGCAAAGCATTTGTACAACGTTATTAAAACCCAATACATAAATTACGCACACAAAAGGAGCTGAACAAAAAGGCTACTACATCGTAAAGCCTACACTATGCATTATGTATACGTAACAACTGAGATCATTGTTGGCGGTCATCTACTCGTGTCTGAAAACATTTATAGATTTTAAAGCAAATGTTTTTTTAGGGAAAAATTTACTTGCATTTCACAAGTTCCTTAAATTAAAACAAACTAAATTGTACACTCGGCAAAGTGTATGTAATAAAACCATTGCATATGTGTCTGTGATGATGCATTATGCAATCATTTACTGAAATGTGACAACTACAGAAGGCTTTCAAGTCTTAAGTTAGCTGTTCAAACCAATTGTCCAACATCTCTTTTCACACGGAAATTCAGGGAAAACATCCCATGAAAAAGAACCTTAGTTCAACTAAACATCAGTCCAGATATCGAGAGCTCAATCAGGAAGGCCAAGGAAATCATCTTCTCCAAGAACGAGACTCATTTTCTTCTTCCTCCTCATCATCATCCTGCAGGAAGGAGTCATCCACAGGAGTCTCTTCTGTAAACTGCAGAGTAAAAAAAATAAAAACCTCTTATGTGAATATGTTTCTAAGAAAACTCAGTGACCCCACGACAGCTTGTATGGGGTCTGTCATCCGGCGTATCCAAGCAGATTAAACCCTTGCTCCCTCACAACCTGGGACAGATGTACCACAATTACAGTAGAGAGAGCAGTAATGGCCCTTACCAGATATCTATGACCCATTAGAAAGTGAATCAACATATTTAGTAGTGAAAAATTAACAATTAATCCAACAGGACAAACCTTTTTTTAAAATAAATTAGCCATTTTTATTTTTTATTTTTTTTTTTTTAATAGAATTTAAACATTCTTTTATTATTGCTCTTAAAAAGTCATGCCTAAATATTTAGCAAACCTCAAGTATATAGACAGCATACAAGTACCCCAACCTACCACCACCTTCACTCCTAGGCACAAAATAAATAAACTGTGTTGCAAATTATTATGCAAAAAGAGTTTAGGAGTGATAAGGTTAGAATTTTTTTGTTTGTCATTTAAACTCATTGATGGTGATTGTGTGACAGGGCTCTTTATATCACTGAAAGCAATTGCAGATACCTGTGCAAATTAGTTTGGCAGGTGTGTCCAAATAAAGGCAAGACTACTTAAGAAGGCTGTTCCACATTATTAAGCAGCCTACATTTTTTGCTAAAATGGGAAAGAAGTAGTATGTAGCTGATTCCCAGCACACACGTGTGCGTGCTGATAAGGAAAAATTGAGGACTCTTTCCAACAGGCAATTGCGTCAGGTTAAATGCCTTGTCATAGCAGCAGACAAGTTTTTGAAGCTGCTGGTGCCTCCAACGTCCCCCGAACAACAAGATGCAGGGTCCTTCAGAGGTTTGCAGCTGTGCGTAAGCCATCCTGTCGACCACCTCTATCCACTGCACACAAGTAGAAACGGCTCCAGTGGGCCAAACGATACATGAAGACTGACTTCCAAACTGTTTTGTTCACCGATGAGTGCCGTGCAACGCTCGATGGTCCAGATGGATGGAGTGGAGGATGGCTGGTTGATGGACACCCCATGAAAACATGGCTAAGGCACCAACAATGAGGAGGTGGAGTAATGTTTTGGGCTGGAATCATGGGGAGAGAAATTGTTGGCCCCTTTAGGATCCCTGAAGGGGTAAAGATGAACTCCATAATCTATGTGGAGTTTCTAAAACAGCACTTCCTGCCATGGTTCAAGAGGAAGAACCGTGCTTTCCGCAGCAAGATCATTTTCATGCATGATATTGCACCGTCTCATGCTGCAAATAACACATCTGCATCTCTGGCTGCTATGGGCATAAAAAAGGACAAACTTATGGTGTGGCCACCATCTTCCCCTGACCTCAACCCCATTGAGAACCTCTGGAGCATCATCAAAAGGAGTGTCTATGATGGCGGGAGGCAGTTCACATCTAAGCAACAGCTCTGGGAGGGTATTCTGTCCACATGCAAAACAATTGAAGCACAAACCATCCAAAAACTGACAAATTCAATGGACGAGAGAGTTCAGACGCTTCTTTCGAACAAGGGGTCCTATGTGCAAATGTAACCTCACCTAGAATAAAGTTTTGACTTGAAAACTGTTTGATTTCATTTTGTAATAAGCTGATAATGCTTATAATTTCACAAATAACCATTTTTTTGCTCAAAATAAAAATAAAAAGGTTGAAAACTCTGCTGTGCATAATAATTTGGAACATGCATTTTGAGTGTTTCTCATTTTTAAAAATATACTGTTTTCACAGGCAGTCTGTTCAAAAACATTGCAATTATACTAGAATATTAGATGACTGGAAAATAACAATGACTGCAATTCATTTAGGTAATTTAGAGAAAATATGAGGAAATATTTTTTGCATAATAATTTGGAACACTGTACAATTAAAGACAGATTTTCAAAAGACTTCATCAATTTGTAGTCATTTTCAATTGTATTTCCTTCAAACGTAGTCATTTCAGAGCGGATCATATTATTTACTCATGGTTTCCACTGCATCACTTGTCGTAAAGTTTGTGCAAACTGAAATATATTCCCTTTATTACCCCAGTTTTTCTTGCCTTGACTATTGTAGTCTTGCATTGCTCCCATAATATATAATGAGACAAAGAGCCAAAGGACTCTTCATTTCCTGCATTGTTAAAGATTATGAATAAGGTTTTTGGCAGTTTGAATTGTCGAGAGACAGAAAAAGTGCGAGAGACAGAAAAAGCGCGAGAGACAGAAAAAGCGCGAGAGACAGAAAAAGCGCGAGAGACAGAAAAACATTTACATACACTGCGTACTAATTTCCTGTGAAAGAAGGGATTGACATGTAAGGTATCCCTGGAAGAGGTCATTGTAAAAGACTTACTTCTTCCTCTTCTGGTTCTACATCTTCCACTTCTGCGCTACTCGGGTTTGTAATTGGCTTACTCCAGGCTAGTTTTAAGTTCTGTCCTTTGAAATGAGCTCCGTGAACTGCAGCCTAAATTATCACATAAATAAAAGGCGAAGTCAAGGGCAGGAAACATGCACTTCATGAGAGCGGACCGTGTACATATGATTTCTAAAACATAACGTCCGGATAAGTGAAGAAACAGGATGCTTTTGTCCCATCGTGTAAACACGTGAGCCGCAGCAGCGGATAATCAGGACAGATTAATACAGCACTTATTTATAATAAAAAAAAAAAAGCAAAATGGGAAAGGAATCACCAGTGTGACCTGCAGTCGCTGGAAAGACAAATAACCTTTGAAGAACAGCCAGGGTAATTGAAAACTGAGAAGAGGTAGTATTAAAGTACTCAAATCTTGCTCGGTGCCACCTGCACAAAGCGGCTGCTTTGGAAATTGTATGCTCAAATTAAAGTAACATGAAGCAACATAAATCAGTGTTAGCAACATACCCAAATAACCGGGAAAGTCAGCCAAGATTTATAGCATGCTCCTAAAGTACAGCATAATGTGAAATGTAGAAACAATTACATGTTCAACAGCAGCCGACCATGAATTGTGTGATACTGGAGTCCGGCCATATAAATTTTAAATCTCTACATATAAATTTATGATATATTTGAAGACCTCTTTACCATGCAGCTCACAAGTCTCCTGTTCATGGGCTAATCAGAAGATCATACAGGGCAAGCTTTGAAAACAGAATTTAACTCCTCAATGTCCACAGGAAAAAAATGGAGCTTTGCGAATATATCAAATACTAATCTTTTTTTTTTTTTTAGAATACCCAAGTATTAAGAGCAGGGGTGCACAATGTCAGTCCTCCAGGGCCACTAACAGTGCATGTTTTCAGGATTTCCTTAGCATTGCATAAGGTGTTGGAATCATCCCATGTGCCGGTGTTGGTGGTCCTGGAGGACTGGCGTTCTGCACCCGTTTTAGAGGGACAGATGGGACTCAAATGTATCAAATTGGAAAAAGTCTTCAGACCATCATTTCCCTGCATAACAGCTAGACATATGTACTACACAGTTTCCCACCTCTCATGAAGAAAATCCTTTTTTTTTTTACATTTAAGAATAATAATGATGGAAAGTAGATGACACCCAGATGTAAATAGCTCCCCTCCCAAAACAGGGTGTTCCCTTTGTCGTGTATATAATACATCTGCAAATCAAAGTGGATCTACAAAAAAAAAA
Source organism: Dendrobates tinctorius (assembly GCF_039654945.1). NCBI lineage: Eukaryota > Metazoa > Chordata > Amphibia > Anura > Dendrobatidae > Dendrobates > Dendrobates tinctorius. The sequence goes on from NW_027361732.1 coordinate 54,257,296, forward strand.
AATATCTAGCCAAAAAAACCCAAAAACATTCCCATGGAATTGGGGTAACATCGTGCATAAATGGATAATGAATGAGTGCATGACACCCATGAAAACCATCTCTGACATGGCTTATCTACGATATTACTAATTGTCTGGGAGGTGAAAAACATAATGTTACATTAGTAGGAACCTGTTTTATGGTAGCACACAACGCTCATGTCACTAACAGTGTAGCAGGTTAATAATCATTTCAGTGTCCAAACTATTTACATTGCAGTGAAAATCCTTACTAGGATCACATATTTCATTTTGAGTGACCCTAGTGACAGGGACTAGGATAAGTAACCAGAAAATGGCACATGGTACACCTCTACATTTAACAGGTGAAGAATACGAAGAGTTGTGAGTGACGGATTAAGTGAAGAAAGTGGTCACCGGCTCGTGGATAACAGACACTTACGGCCTCAGCTTCTGTTCTGGTTTTGAAGGCGATTACTGCACGGAGAGAGGTGTCGTCTATCTGGCAGTCATCAATATCTCCAAATTGCTGTCAAGAAAAGTACAAATATGCAGTGAATCAAAACTCCAAGGCTCCAGTCCAGCATAAGAAATTCTGACAGATGTGTTTCGTCTATTAGAACAATACTACAGGGTCACGGACATTACAAAATAAAGTTTGGTATATCAGAAAATGTGAATAACCCATTTCCGACATTTGCTGTACACAAATGGTACAAGTCAGGAGCAGGCTCACAGGCTGAGCCTGCACAATACCCGGAAAATCATGACTGTGTGCCAGGACCTGCCTCTAACAGTCCCGCGTGGAGCTCTGCCAGTCGTCAACCTGTTAAAGGACGCTATCAATCTCTAACAGCAGGATTAACGATGCACTGGCATGGGGGAGCGTTATTCTATGCGCCCATGAGCAGCCCAGCGACCTCGTCGCCGATGAGTAGCTATGACAGCCGATGCTCTGTTGAAGACCTACGTGACTGTCACAAGTTTTATGAAAAGAAAATTAAACACATACAAATCCAAATCACCTCTGTTCCCCCCTCAAAGGGAATTTAGACATAAAAAAATAGCTAAACACGACACGTCACATTACTGTGTCCATAAAAGTCTGAATTATCAAAATCTAGAATCAACTAGTAACAAACACCGTAAACTGAAACTTTTTAAAAAATGCAAAAATTGTGGAAGGTTTTATCACTGCAAAATCACAAAACAAAAAAGTGAAGCAAGAATGTCATATCTCAAAATGGAATAAAAAACACTCTCTCGCCCAGCCAAGACATAAGCCCTCACACCGCTTCATTAACTAAAAACATTATGGTTTGGGGAAAATGGAGACCGTTAAAAATTCTAAAATTTCTTATAAATTTCAGCTTTGTTTTTTTTTTCACAGTTAAAATGGAAAAAAAAAAAAACTGGACACGTTTATTATCACTGTAGCTGTAGTGATCTGGACAATCATGATGCCAAAAGTCATAGAATGTACACTGTGAAAACAATTCCTATAAAACATTGTCAGAATTACATAAATTTTTTTTTTTGCTGTGTCACAGCACTTGGAATTTTTTTCCCCATTTTTCAGTGACCCAAGTGGTAAAATTAACCCCTTAACTCCCTGAGCTTTTTTCAATTTTTCGTTTTTCGCTCCCCTTCTTTCCAGAGCCATTTTTTTATTTATCTGTCAATTTGGCCACGTGAGGGGTTATTTTTTGTGGGATGAGTTGTACTTTTGAACAACACCATTGGTTTTATCATGTCCTGTACTCAAAAACGGGAAAAAAATTCCAAGTGCGGTGAAACTGCAAAAAAAAAAAAAGTGCAATCCCACACTTATTTTTTGCTTGGCTTTTTCGCTAGGTTCACTAAATGCTAAAACTGACCTACCATTATGATTCTCCAGCTCATTTCGAATTCATAGACAACAAACATGTCCAGATTCTATTTTATCTAAGTGGTGAAAAAAAATTCCAAAGTTTGCTTAAAAAAAAAAAAAGCGCAATTTTACGAGACCCGTAGCGTCTCCATTTTTTTGTGATCTGGGGTCGAGTGAGGGCTTATTTCTGGAGTGCCAGGCTGACGTTTTTAATGATACCACTTTTGTGCAAATACATTCTTTTGATCGCCCATTATTGCATTTTAATGCAATGTCGTGGCGACCGAAAAAAAAGGTAATTCTGGCGTTTTCAATTTTTTTCTCGCTATGCCGTTTAGCGATCGGGTTAATCTTTTTTTATTGATAGATCGGGCGATTCTGAAAGCGGCGATACCAAATATGTGATTTTTTTATTGCTTTATTTTGATTGGGGCGAAAGGGGGTGATTTGAACTTTTAGATTTTTTTTATTTTTTTAATTTAAACTTTTTTTTTTTTTTACTTTTGGCATGCTTCAATAGCCTCCATAGGACGCTAGAAGCATGCCATACTTGATCGGCTCTGCTACATATGGGCGATGAGCAGATCGCCCATATGTAGATTTACTGCATTGCTATGAGCGCCAACCATCGGGTGGTGCTCATAGCAACGTGCCTGCAACAACCATAGAGGTCTCTATGAGACCTCTGGTTGTCAAGGCAACGCGTTGCCGACCCCCAATCATATGCGCTCACTTCCGGCCCGGCGTCCGGAAGCGGTAGTTAAATGCCCGCTGTCAGCGTTTGACGGCGGCATTTAACTAGTTAATAGGCGCGAGCGGATCGCTGTTTATAACAGCTGACATGTTGGCTTTGAGGTGAGCTCTGCATGCATCGTTTTGACGGTGCGGCGACATGTGCCAAACGCAGCATGTTGCATTTTGGTGCGGTCGCAGCAACGTCAAAAAGACGCATGCGCAGGCATACGCATTCAATGGCATGGCCTGTGTACCCAATTCTAAAGATAGGGTACGCAGGCCGCATGCAGACAGAGGCGGAGCTAAACAGAGGAGGTGCGGCCGGGGGCAGAGCTTCGCGGAGGAAGCCCGCAGCCGTCCGCAGCTCCTCCATAAGCTAGTGTGAAACTAGCCTAAGGGGTTAAAGGGATCATTCAAATGCACAACTCGTTACACAAATAACAAGCCCTCATATGGCTATGTGGGCAGAATAATAAAAAAATAAAAAAAAGTTATGGCTCCTGGAAGAAGGGGAGGAATGACCAAAACCCGGAAATTGGCCATGTGGGGAAGAAGAGATGGCGGGCGGTCAGCCTCCCAGATGACAGCAGTACAACCAGGCAGGTTAGATATTGGAGCGATTTACCACCTTCCCCACCTTTGAGTGATTTCTTTTGACAGTTTTCCTCTAGAATCAATATTATTCAAAAACAAAAATGACAGAAATAACATGTCTGTCTTATGTTAGGCTAGGTTCACATAACGTTTAGTGGAATTCGTTTAATGGATCCGATAAACAGATGTGGTAAAAATGAGCCAATTTGGTGTATTTTTGCCATCGCGTTAACGCATGTGACTGCGTTAGGTCATTTTGGTGTCCGTTCCTGAAGCATCCGTTTGTATGCATTCAGGAACTGTCAATAAAGTTGTTCCAATTTTTTTTTTTCGTTAGCGTTGTGTGTGGGTGGACATATTCTCCATTTTGGAAGCATAGAGTGTACTTCTGCTGCAAGCAAGATGTTTGTGTCTCAGCTTGTAAGATTTCGCTTGATGCAGTTGCGACGTCATCAGAGATGGCGTATTTCCTGGAGGAGATATTGGATTCATGAAGCAAATTTATTCCGGAAAACATATGGTGCCTTTCACACCCTCAATGTTCAACTTCATGATCATCCCTTTAAATTTCAGTGTTATCTTCAAATGACAATTAAAACGTTTGATATTCTGCTGTCGCATATCAAGGATGAGATACGTCATCAACACAGCACTTTCCAGGAAAGTATTTCTGCGGAAGAACGTTTAGTGGTGACCCTGAGGTAATTTCCCTTTGATTTCTTAACATTGTGCCAGGTGATGGCAAAGACAAGATGTAATGTAATTACCGTTGTGCATTACTTGTTCTTTCCTACACGTAGCCTACTGTCATACTGTGTAATATCCATTTTCAGCTTACTTTTTGTTTGCTATCAGAAAAATCTTAGCTTTTGTTAAATCTGCACCCTATGCCCATTTTTGTCATGACATAGATTTTTGTTCATAGATACCTGGCTACGGGAGAGCCTCACTGCACTTCCAATTTCGGCTGGGCAAATCTAATTTTGCCAACTTGTTCATGAAACCTGTGATGCCATTTTGAACAACTAAGGCCTCTTTCACACATCAGGTTTTCGCCGTCAGGCGCGATCCTGCGCTTTTGACAAAAACTGGATCCGGCGAAATGCAATGCCGGATCCGGTTTCCCCCCATTGACTTGCATTAGAGCCGGATCGAGCCGGATGGCCATGCGTTTCATCCGGTTTTCACCGGATCCGGCAATGTGTCGCAATCCGGCGTCTGGAAAAAACGGCTACTGTAACGTTTTTTGTCTCCGGCGAAAAAGCCGGACACGACGTATCCGGCTTTTTCACACAATGAAAGCCTATGAGCGCCGCAATGCGCCTGATCCGGCGACAGCCGGATCCGTTTTTTTTGGTCTGAGCATGCTCAGTAGCTCTGCCCACAAGACATATATAAAAGCAAGACAGTGGGACCCTCATCCACACCCAACATGCCACCCAAGCCAAGAACCAGGAGCAGGAGAAGGCAGGAGACATCTGCAGCAGCACCATCAGCACCACCACCCAATTGGAGCAGCATGCTGAACACCACATGTGACAAAAAAATTTTTAGATGTAACTTTGTTTTTTCAGCCAGGGCCATACCATGTCACTATTTTAATTGTTTTTTTTTCTCTTTATTCCACAGCACGGTGAGCAGCACTCGGGAGGCTGCACGATTGGACCCTTCTGAGGCGATCCCTGAGGAGACCGGCACCGAGGGACACTTCGACCGCCCCGGTACATCTGCACCTTCCCAGCCTTCCCACACATTCGACCCATCTGTCCCATCCACCAGCACAGGAGCATCGTGGCCGCCTACATTACATGAAGCTGCTGGTGAGGAGATCGCTTTCCCTTTACCTCACCCTTCTGCCCCTGCCACCTATAGTACACCTGCGGGTACTGGGCGGCAGCGGCAGAGGGGTCAGGAAAAGACTTATGCGCCAGAGTTCTTGCATCTGAATGCATCTTTCCAGAACTGTCTAAAAGTCTTGTCAGAGCAAATCTCCGCAGGCTTTCAGCAGATCAACTCCAGCATTCTGGAGGTGAAGACACTTCTGCAAACCATGTATTCAGAAGCAAGATCTTCGCAAAACCACACCTTTTTCAGGTCTGTTGTGGAGCGCATGGAAACGCTCTCTCCTACCCAGCAGATGCATGTAATGCATTCATGCCACAGTGCTCTCCAGCACGTTACCTCCCAACCTCCTCCTCCCACCACAGTAGTTCCTCCACCTGCACCCCCTCCAGCCACTTTCCATCCTCCCCCTCCTATTACATACCATCCACCTCCCCAGCACCAGCAACCTCCCCAGTACCAGCAACCTCCCCAGTGCCTGCAAACTCCCCAGTACCAGCAACCTCCCCAGTACCAGCAACCTCCCCAGTACCAGACATCTCCCCACTTCCAGCAACCTGCCCCGTACCAAACTCCTTCCCCATACAACTTTCCATCAACATCATCTGCTCCTACAGTCCCTGCCCAACCCTCCACTCCACCGCCCACCACCTCTTCTGCCTCCCACATGTCCACCCATTCTGTAGCTTTTTCAACACCTTCACCTCTAACTGTTCCTTCCCCACCACGATCCCAGTCCTCTCTCCACACTCCCAGTGTCGAAGTGTCCCGCAGCCCCTCCAGCAGTATTTCCACCCCACACTACACCGAGTTGTAATGTTTTTTTTTAATAAAAATGGTCATTTGTTTGTTTTCAAACATTTATTCAAAAAGTTTTTTTAACTTTAAAAACATTTTACAAAAAAAAAAAAAAAATTTAAATAAAAGTTAAATTACTTTTACAATGGTTGTCTGTCATTTCTTTCTGCGGCGAAATATGTTTACAAAAAAAGGTTAAATAATTTCAAAGGTCAAAAGGTATTCAAAACCTGGTATATAACTGTGGGTAAATTTGACCTTTTTGCCACAGTTGTGTTCCTGGTTGTGTTTGAAGCAAAAGTATTTCACCTAAAAAGTTGTGTTTATTGTTGGTGATTTCCTAACAATGTACACAACTTTTGTTAAAAGGTGAAATACTTTGCATAAAACACAACCAGGTACACACCTGTGGCCTAAAGGTAAAAATAGTAAGACCATGACAAGATAGCCAACTTTGGTTGGCAAAGGTATATACTGTTTGTACACAAGTTTGGTTAAGGGTACAAATCTTTCACACTCTGTCATCCTGCCAGTGTACTCTGCCTTGAGGTGACAAAGTATAGTGCAAAATTGTCCCTCATTACTGAAACCGTCACAGAACCTCTAGTGGTAATGTCATGGTAATCTTGCAAGGTGGTTTCTTCAGAGGTGTCCTCAATGGAAATGGGTTCCTTGCAGATAACAAAATTGTGGAGTACCACGCACGCTTTGATCACCTCGTCCACAGTTTCTGTCTTGAGGTTGATCGCAGTCAATAGGACCCGCCATTTGGCTGTCAGAATACCAAAGGTACATTCAACCATTCTTCTTGCTCTTGTGAGGCGGTAATTAAAAATGCGTTTTGTTCTTGACAATCCTCTGCTAGAGTACGGTTTCAAAAGGTGTTCTGACAGCTGGAAGGCTTCATCCCCTACACAGACAAATGGCATAGGTGGACCAGATGTTTGCGGCAGCGGTCTAGGGGGTGGGAACTGGATGGTGTTTCCATACAGTTTACGCCCCATGGCAGACAGTTTGAAAACTTGAGAGTCATTGCAGCGGCCATAGGGCCCAATATCAACAGCAATAAATTTGTATTCCGCGTCAGCGATGGCCATGAGGACAAAGGAAAAATATTTCTTGTAATTGAAATATTCCGATCCCGATCCGGCTGGCTTTACAATGCGGATATGTTTCCCGTCCACAGCGCCCAAGCAGTTGGGAAACTGACATATCTGTTGAAACTTTTCTGAAATTTCAATCCACCTCTCTGTTGTGGGCTCTGGTAAAAACTCTTCAGCTAAGGAGTCCCACAGTGCACGGCATGTGTACTTCACTATTCCAGATATGGTGGAAATCCCGAGTCTGTACTGGAAATGCAGTGACGAAAGGGATTCTCCAGTTGCAAGAAATCTGTGGGGAATTAAAAAACAATCAATTAGTTTAAAATCACAGCATTACATACCAAAACTCAGCTATAACACTTGGAGATACAAACTACCACCAACAAGATTGCAGTGAAAGTGTGCTCTGATGCGAGCACATCCAATAAATGTGGCTTACCTTAAAGTCACCATCAGACGCTCTGCGGGTGAAACGGAGTAGCGGCAATAGGTGTCCGCTTTTCTTATGAGGTGTGCAATGCGCTCCACCAAGTAATCAAAATTCTCCATTTTCATCCTAACATATCCAAAAAATTTCTCCGGGTTTCGTCTAAGGTCCATGCAGAGTGTAGAATAGACCCCACGCGTCATTCTCTTGGCTGTGATGGGGTGGATCCACAAACGTCGTCTACGATGCCTGATGCGCTGCTGTCTCGCTCTCTCCTTCTCCAGAACAATCACCCTCAAACGATTCGCCTCCGCTGTAAAATCCGCCAAATTCTTCAAAATATTTCCAATCACAACATCCATCTTCGCCAGTAACTTGCTCTTCTCTCCAACCTGCACTTTCTCCTCTCCAACCTGTCAAAGAAGGGCTGTAGGAACATGCTATATATAGTTTTTCAGTAGCCAATCCCGTTCGGAAGGCCACAAGGGGCGATTTTAAAAACCGGATCCGGCGTAATCCATCGAAAAACGGAACAAAAACCGGATGAACCGGATGAGACGGATCCGGTTTTGTCTGTGAAGAACAAGACGGATCCGGCAGAAAAACGGATCCGTCACATCCGGTTTTAAGAAATATTTGCCAGATCCGGCGCTCCGGCACGACGCCGGATCGCGCCTGACGCCGAAAACCTGATGTGTGAAAGTAGCCTTACATCCCCTTGTACTACTGACACCAACACCAGAAATATGGCTATCCATTGCCAAAAGCTTTGAGGATGTGGCAAATTTTCCCAATTGCATTGGTGCCATGGACGGGAAGCATATCCGGATTCAAAAAGCCGTGTATAGTGGACCATAGTTAATGGCTATGGCGGATGCTAGATACCGCTTTGTTGCAGTTGATATCGGTGCATATGGTCCGACCAACGATTCACAAGTGTTCAAAGAGTCAAACATGGGGAAAGGTCTGTACAGCAACCGCTTCAACATACCCTCAGCACAACCTCTACCAGGCACGGAAGGCCCAATTTTGCTGTTTGTTTTAGTTGGGGATGAGGCGTTCCAACTAGGAAGAAATCTAATAAAGCTGTACTCAAGCCGCAGTCTAAACACTAAATGCATATTTAACGCTTGAGCCGGGCAAGATGTTATGTTGAATACACTTTTGGTATTTTGACAACAAAATGGCGGATTTTATTATCTTGTATGCAACTGCAACCTGAAAATGTGGATCGTTTAGTTAATGCTTGCATCTGTCTGCACAATTTTGTGTCCAGACGTGAACCCCTGCTAGTTGACCCCGATGACTGCGAGTCGAACCTGATGAGCATTGAGTCGTCTACTGCTCGTTCACCAGTTGAGATTATGCAAATAGGGGATCAATTTGCCAATTATTCTGATAATGTAGGTCAGGTTCCAAGGCAAAACAGCCATGTGTGATAATGTTTCGCAATCTTTCTTTTATTGACATATGTGAAATGTGTGTAGATTGTGATTCTTGGACTATGTGTATTTTTGTTTCTTTTGGTTTAATGGCCTGTTATCCTATGCACTAAATTTTTAGTTTATGTTTACAGTGTCTTAAAAACAAAATTACATTTTCAAATATTAATTTGCATAAAACAGTTTAATAACAAGTCAGAAATACAAAATTTTGGTAGGCATTTGAAACATGCGATCCCATAGGGATTTAATAAAGTATTCAAATTGAGTTCTTGTAGAATGTAAACCAAAACTTTCAAAGGCTAAATTGCCAAACTTAATGAAAAGCCGGATTACTTACCGGTAATGCTCTTTTAATGAGTCCACGACAGCACCCACTGGAGGTATCGGATCCGCCCATTTGGAACAGGAAACCCTACAGGAAAGATAAAAGGGGCGGTCCGCCTTTCCTCTTCAGTTTTACGTTTCAGAGTACCAGAGGGACCGCCAAGGATTAGGCAATGTTCTCTTATTTTAACATCTTTCTTATCCGTTATTTGGTTAATATACTTTAATTATTGATATCTTTAGGGGGGGAAGTGAACGGGTGCTGTCGTGGACTCATTAAAAGAGCATTACCGGTAAGTAATCCGGCTTTTTACTCTTCGCCACGACAGCACCCACTGGAGAGATTCCAGAGACCATCACCTGGGTGGGACCACCGTGCTAAGGATAGTCCTGCCAAAGCTTAAGTCAGAGGTTGATGAAAGATCAAGCCTGTAGTGGTTATAGAAGGTAGAAGGGGATGACCAAACTGCCGCCTTACATATAGTTTCAATCGGAACATCTCCCTTCTCCGCCCAAGAGGTTGCCATTGCCCTGGTGGAATGCGCCCTGATGTTCCCTGGAGGATCTTCGTTTTTTGCGGAATAGGCTAAACGAATGGCCTCTCTGATCCACCGGGAAATGGTGCTCTTCGTGACTCCAAGCCCCTTCTTACAGCCCTGAAATGAAACAAACAGGGCCCTACTCTGCCTCCAACTGTTGGACCTCTCAATACATTTTAGGACAGTTCTTTTGACGTCCAGAGTATGGAACTTCTGCTCTTCTGGAGTAGAGGGATTTTTGTAGAAGGTTGGGAGGAGTATCTCCTGAGATCTATGGTATTTTGTTGCCACTTTTGGCAGGTAGGCAGGGTCTGGTTTTAATACCAATCTGTCTTGGTATTCTTGGAAAAAAGGTGGATCTATTGACAAGGCCTGGATATCACCCACTCTTCTAGCTGAGGTCAGTGATACTAAGAGGGCCATTTTAAGTGCTAAGTATTTGAAGGGTATTGTGTCGATCGGCTCAAAGGGGTCTACCGTTAGGGCGTCTAAGACCAGATTTAGATCCCATGTAGGGACGGAGGGTATGTGGATTGGAGCTATTCGTTCACATGCTGTAATGAAACGAGTTATCCACTTGTTGCCTGCTATATTATGGCCATATAATGCTCCTAATGCCGATATTTGTACTCTCAGTGTATTTACTGCTAAGCCTAAGTCTTTCCCCTTCTGCAGAAATTCCAAGATTGGGATTATCGGAACTTCTGCTGTATGAGGTACTGTATGGAATTGAAGAAATTTTTTCCCATATTCTAGTGTAAATTTGGGTTGTGGACTGTTTTCTACTTTGCAGTAGTGTAGTAATTAAGGACTCCGAGAATCCTCTTATCCTCAATAACTGCCTCTCAAATTCCACGCCGTCAAGTGCAAGCTGAGCACTTGAGGGTGGAAAAAGGGGCCTTGGGAGAGTAGATTGGTAGTTGGAAGAATCCAAGGATCTGTTATTGACATCATCTGCAGCCACGAAAACCATGGCCTTTTTGGCCAGAACGGTGCTATTAGGATTATTCTTGCTTTGTCGTCTCTGATCTTCCGAATTACTTGAGGTAGGAGGATCAATGGAGGGAATGCATACGCCAGGTTGAAATTCCATGGAACTAGAAAGGCGTCCAGTATGTCTGGGTGATCTGACGGAGATAGGGAGGCAAACGTTTTTATCTGCCTGTTCTCCCTTGTGGCGAAAAGGTCCACCTCGGGTTGTCCCCATGAGGCTACTATGTCCCTGAAGACCTTTCGATTGAGGCACCACTCTCCTTGTCGTAAAGTGTGTCGACTTAGGAAGTCTGCCTTTTGATTGCTCTCGCCTCTGATGTGAAGGGCCGAGAGGGACAAAAAATAGTTTTCTGCTAAGTTTAAAATTCTTGCCGCTGAAGACATCAGGGTCTCTGATCGAGTTCCTCCTTGTCTGTTTATATATGCTACTGTGGTGGTGTTGTCCGATAGGATCCTTACATGCTTCTGTTGGAGCTGCGGAAGGAAGTTGTATAGAGCATAGAACACTGCAGTTAGTTCCTTTAAATTAGATGAGTAATCGCATTCCTTTTTACTCCACCTTCCCTGATGAAACCCATTCTCCATGTGGGCTCCCCAGCCCTGGGGACTGGCATCGGTGGTTACGATACAGGATGGAACTATAACCCATGGTACTCCTGAACGTAAATGGTCATCGTCTAACCATCACTCTAGGGAAGTTAAGACTTCTTGTGACAGGGTTATTTTGCTCTGCAAATGACCACTATGTCGTTTATCCTCTTGGAGGATCTGGTGTTGCAGCGTACGGACATGGTACTGGGCCCACCGGACTGCCGGGGTGCAAGAATTTAGTGATCCTAATAGTGACATTGCTCCTCTCAAGGATACACGTGGTTTATGTATAGCTGCTTGTATTTTTTGTTTTGTGAGGGTGATTTTTACCTGCGGTAGTAGACATCTCTGGGTCAAGGAATCTAGTTGAAATCCTAGAAATGTCTGGAGAGATTGCGGATCGAGTCTGGACTTTTGGATATTGATGATCCAGCCAAGGCTCTGAAAAGAGGAGATTGCGTCAGTCACGCGTTCCGTACATTGTTTGACTGAATTCCCAATTATTAGGAAGTCGTCTAGATATGGCACAATTAGTGTGTCCTTTTGGCGAAGGTAGGCCATCACTTCTGCCATCACCTTGGTAAATATTCTTGGTGCCGTGGAAAGCCCGAAGGGCATTGCCGCGTATTGGAAATGACGAATCCTTCCCTCGACTTCCACTGCGACTCTTAGGTATTTCTGGAATCTGTTGTGTATAGGGAGATGATAATAAGCATCTTTTAAATCAATCCCTGCCATTACGCAGTTTGGGAAGAGAAGCTTTATAGTGAATCTAATTGATTCCATTTTGAAATTATAATTTCTTATAAATGAATTTAGCTTCTTTAAATTAATAATGGTTCTAAAGGAACCGTCTGGTTTAGACACCAAAAACAGGGGAGAGTAAAAGCCTCTACCCTGTTGTTCCTCAGGGACATCAACTAAAACTTTTTTAGCTAGTAGGACTCGAATCTCGTCTTCGAGAGTCTTTTGCTGAAGTGAGGAATTAAGGCGAGTTATAACAAAGAACTCATAGGGGATTCGAAGGAATTCAATCTTCATTCCTTCCTTGATTATATTCAAAATCCATGGGTTTAAAGTAATTTGCTCCCACTTGGTAAAAAAAAATTTTAATCTACCCCCAACTGGTGGGTCTAAACTCTTAATTTCTATCTCTCCTATATGTTGGCCCTCTGAAGATGGTACCCTTCTGCTTTTCATCTTTCGTGGCCCATCTCGTTCTGTCTGATTGTCTTCTTCTCCCGAATGGCCGTCTTTTAAAGGTTTTCCTATAAAACGGAATGGGAGAATCACTGAAGGCCTTTTTCCTTTCTTTTGCCTTGGCGAGAATTTCGTCTAAGGCCTTTCCAAAGAGGAACTCACCCTCGCATGGGGTTGCACTAATTTTGGATTTTGATTGTGCATCCCCTTTCCAACTCTTTATCCACAGCGCGCGTCTGGCGTTATTCACCAGGGCTGCCGACCTCGCTGCCAGTCTTAGGGTGTCCGCTGAAGCGTCTGCCATAAAGGCAGCTGCACCTCTTATCAATGGGATGGCTGCACGCAGTTTCTCCCTTGACACTCTTTGCTCAATCTGCTGGTCTAATTGATCTAGCCATACCAGCATTGATCTAGCAGTACATGTGCTGGCTATTGCGGGTTTGAATACCCCGGTGGTGGATTCCCAGGACCTTTTGAGCGAAGATTCAGCTTTTCGGTCTAATGGGTCTGCTAACAATCCTGCGTCCTCGACCGGGATCGAGGTCTGTTTGGAAGTGGAGGATATGACGGCATCCACCTTTGGTACTTTAGTCCATTTTAATAGATCTTAATCAGTGAACGGGTACTTCCGTTTTGAAGCGGATGGGAGAAAACCCCTCTGGTCGTGTTTTTTCCACTCCCTTTTGATGAGATCCTTAATTGCCGGTATCACTGGAAATGGTCTCCTCTTTTTATCTGCCAATCCCGCAAACAATGTCCTGCGCGGTTTGGGCTCCCCTTTCCTCTTCACACCCCATAGTATTTCTAACCGCTTTTACCAGGTTATCTACGCTGTCCAGTGGAAAACATGCACGTGCTTCCATCTCCGAGGATGACGATGAGGACGTGGATGCGGAGCCTGAGTTTAACTCCTGTTCTGACTCTGACTGTGAACTAACAATGACCTGTTTCTTATGACTGGACTCTGCGGGAGTACTGGCACGGTTGATGGCTTGTATTTCCTCCCTAATTATGGCTCGGATATCCTTAGAAGATATCGTCGACCCCTGCCTGGTCTCTTTCATGCATTGTTTGCAGAGTTTTTTGGGGTAGGAGTCAGGGAGAGGCTCTGAACATAGTGCGCATTCTTTATGTTTTGTTTTCCCTTTTTTCTTTGACTGAAGTGGGAGGTCAAAGGTAAAGAGAGGGGGGGGGGGGGGGGAGAGGAGGTTAGCTTAATAGGTAGAGTATATACTTGCACACTCACCCAGTGAAGCTTAATACCGGTTCGGATGGCTGAGACGGTTTGGATCGGGTTTCTGCTGCCTCGCTCCTGCGGGCAGTCTCTGTCCTGGCGCTGCGGTCCCTGGTGGAGTTGCCCCCAGCTGAATCCCCTGCTGGGGTCTGCGACTCTGCGGGGGACGACATGGTTCCCACGTTGCAGCGCTGCGGCGCTGTTTTATCTATAGTCTTGTCGTGCCCCCGGAAGTCGCCCTGTCACAGGGCGCATGCGCCGCGTCATCGCCATCCTACCCCGGAAGTTCAACCATTACTTCCGGGGTATAGGAGCGTCGGGCGCCGGCCGGCTCCCGCGCCACCGCTAGTCACACGCGCGGCTCGCGCGTTCATGGCCTCACCATCCTCGCTATATCACCACCGATGGGATGGGATGGGGGGGGGGATCCCCCGGATGCCGGACCGGCCCGCTCCCTGGTAAGACCGGGCGGCCCTCCCCGGACCCGGTCATTACCACTATGCCACCAGACGAGGGGGGAGCCGTCAAACGGAGTCTCCCCCGACGCTGCCTCCGGACCGCAGCCCCTGCCGTTCCCAAGGAGACCGCACAGGCGGATGCATGGCCCAGGTAAGATCCTGCAGGATCCTGCTCCATTTGGAACAGGAAACCAAAAACTGAGGAGGAAAGGCGGACCGCCCCTTTTATCTTTCCTGTAGGGTTTCCTGTTCCAAATGGGCCGATCCGATACCTCCAGTGGGTGCTGTCGTGGCGAAGAGTAAAATTCAAAATATTTTTACAGATTGTAATGCGCGGGCGTATTGTCTGTACAACTGAAAGTTGGACTGCTACATTGACGGTGCATTTCCAGACAAGGTTCACCCTAGCCTCTGAGTTGTGTTGTCGCTTGGTACGACTGCATCTCCATGGTACAATGGCTCACACTTACTTTGGTTTTAGAGGAAGTGGGTTCCTGAGGGGCCAAAAATTCCTCGACGAGATCGTTAAACCTTTGTCGGGGACTGTAAATTCCTGTGCAGCGGTATGTTTTTCACTAAAGGGACATAAGATAAAAATAGGAGCTTCCAATCATTGGCTGCGTACACTGATTCTCGCGATTGCGAGTCCTTAATTTCCCGCCTTCTATCTCTGTTCGCTGCGACACAGATCCTCTAACCGTTGAAGTCCATCAACTATTATGGCATCGAGTTCTTCTTTGGCAGCTGATTGCTTGAGTCCGCGCTGTGCTTGCAAACAGGCACTGACAACAGGAGCCACAGTACTACACTACTGTCCATTGATCGTGGCTCGCTTAGGACAGACACATCTTCAGTGCCCGTCTGTTGGGTTGTTTCCTGGTGAGATTGCCGGCTCTTGAGGCTCAGCTGTACTGCAGACCGTTCTACCGAAAAAACAATTTTTTTTTTTTTTTTTTTAAAAGAAGGGGATTTTAGACACTTGTTGCACACACACATTTTCTAACACACACACACTTAAGATTACTGTTTACTTACGATCGCTGGGACAATGTTTCCTGCAGAAACATCAATTGCTCGTAGTGAACATAAGGGGTGGTTCGTTTGCCTGAAGATCCACTTGGGGTGTTTTGGCTGTGCCGATAGTCACGGGCAAATCTGTCTCTTATTGATCTCCAACAGGTATGGACTGCATCAGCTACAATAAAAACACAAACCAAAAAAATAAATATTATTTCTTGTGAACAATATTTAAATGAACTAACATCTATTTCACATGCCCATTAATTACCTATTTTTCTTTTTTAGAGGAGGTCGACTTTTCCAGATAACGAGGATCCAACACACAAATTTTCTCCCGCAATCTCTGGTTTTTACTGATATCATTATGCGAGCTGTCACTCTGATCCCATATGGAAGGATTTGAATGCACCAATGCTATCAGAGTCTCATTTTCAATGTCCAAGGGCTCTTCGTCAACATCAATGTGTCTTCTTTTTTTTGGATGGCTGCTTGGACTATGCAAACACAAGTTTAAAAAAAAAAAAACTAGAAGTGGATTAGAGTGGATATGTTCAGATTGCGTTCATGACATGTCCTAGACCACTATATGCTCTAATCCCCCTTGTTAAATTTTTTTTACAATTTCAGATTTTTAAAAATTAGTTTTTTTTTTCCCTTATACTAAAATTTTTTGTGGGGGGGTCCATGCATTATTGGTTGTTTTGGTTAATGTAATGAAATGTAATGAATGTAGTTTGTTAGAATACTAAAATGTTTCTATTTTGAGGGGTTTATGCATTATTTTGTGGTTTGTTTACTGTTTTGCTTCAATACTAAATTGGTGAAAAAAAAAAAAAAAACAGACTGTGTGATAATTCATACCACTGCGACAGGAGGTGACAACACGCCGAGGCTGGGAGGTAGTTAGCCCATTTTTGGTTGGAATCTTTAAAAAAAGATAGAGTTACTATTCATGTCGCTATTTATGTCAACAAGGCTACATTTTTTGCATTTACCTTTTTGCTATGTTTAGTCGCTTGTTTTTTGGGGGGGGTGGCCTGGTTTGCTTTGGCTCAGAAGATTCCTAAAATATTAAATAGAAACATGATTACACTATGCAGAATACCTTAAGCAGAGCTAGAATGTAAAGGATTCTACAGAAAATGGACGTGAATCCCCTCAGTACACTAGAGTGCCACACAACTTTTTTTTTGGAATTTTTATAAATGGCATGACCTTACCGATTCAGAGGAGGTGGCAGACACGCTGTTGTGGGTAGATCCCTCAGTATCAGACATCTGTGTACACACAAAATCTTACATTTAGTACACATACATTGGCCGGCCACTACACTCAAATTATGTATATACATATGCAAAATTATACTTACATTGACTCAAGTCGATCACACGGTGCACACAGTGTGGCTGGGGTTTGCAGACTGCAGAGTGTATGCGCCAAAATGGCTGAAATCATATTTCCTGTCACATGACCATAATCCAACGAAGGGTTAAATTTGGACAATTTGCTTGATTTGCATCTGCCTGCGTTTGCGAGTTCTATGGCAGAAATAACGCTTCCGTTCACAGTGCGTTCGCTGCTGTACCGGACCCAAAAACACTGTAGTCGGCGTTGGAAGGTGCATCACAAAATAGCGGACCAATGCAACGCATGCCAATATTAACATGCGTTAGGATCCGTTACACTAATGGAAGTCTATGGGTGTGTTAACATTTCCGTTACATTGTGCTGCTTAAAAACGCGTCTGTTAAAAGGATTGCCCTAACGCAATGTGAACCAAGCCTTACGCTATACTTGCTTCAGCTCAACAGTGGATCTGATTTAACATCGTCATGATCGTCATCATCTACAATTTATTTTACTATTAACCAAGGGTTAGACTCGCATGCAGCATACGTTTATAGCGTATCCCATTTATGTGACATCACCGAGTCATCATCCCGTAACACCATATCCACTCATTACCAGTGATTCATTTCTACAACAGGTCAGTAGGCAGTAGTAGGTCGCTCTCTATTTGGAGGAACACACATGGAAAGAGCCCCGAAGTGAAGAAGCGACATTATCGATCCAAGTAACACTCCGCTTTTATCTCTGTGCACCAACTGCTGTATCATCCACAATTCCAACGGTGGAAATAGCAAGCAATACGTGTTTTATCAGTCTACAGCGCAGCCTGCTGGCCAACATGGAAACTGCAAAAATACAATAGCCCTGTTTAAAGAATATCTATTTGTGGCTTCCATTTTTCTTAAAGAAAACAGTGGGAAGTCGCAGAAAGGCAATTTCACTAATTAATGTTAATTATAAAACATGGCCACCCGGATCTCCTCCTGTTGCCTTCCCTACAGGACCAGGTTTTCTACACAAAGTCAGGTGCGAAATACTGGTATGCAGAGCGAGACTCCAAAAGATCTCACTAAGAGAAGCCAGATCCTCTGCTTTGCCAGGATGGAAGGATCTCACAACCTGGAAGTGTGGACCCGACTTGTGCTAGAAAGTGGGGTCCTTTAGGGGCACTTTTGGATTTTTTTTTCTAATTAAAGTTATTTAGTAAACTCATTTGTGTACGGCTTCCCACGGTTTTCTTAAATGAAAAAATCCAGTCTCAGACTGGTACTCTTTAAAGAATGGAATATTTTTTTTTATGTGATTTTATTTTTTCCTCCTTTTGATCCCTGCGCCATAACATTTTATTTTTACACCCACATGGCCAACAGAAAACTAGCTCTCGCATGGATGAGTTGCAGTTTTGCAAGACACCATTCACTTTAGTATATAATGTAGTATGAAAGGAAAAAAGAAATGGGGAAAAAAAAATTTCAAATGGAGACAAAAATGCAATTCCGTTATTGCTGTTAGGTTTTGTTTTTATGGCACTCATTCTACAGTAAAAATGATCAGTAATACCAAATTATTTATATTTTAGTCATTAAAAAAATTAGGAATCTTGCACATCCGGTATACATATTAGTTTCAAAAAACAAAGGCAGCACTCCATGGTCTTGATAGAAAAATGTGCAAAATATGGATTTTTATGTATACTCACCGTAAAATCCTTTTCTCCGAGCCATGCTGCTGCCACTAGGAGGACACTAAGCAAATACACAAAAATTGACTCCTCCTCCGCAGTGTACACCCTCTGCTGGCTCCATCCTGAACCAGCTCGTTGCTAAAGCAGTAGGAGTTCACAGATAGCCACAAAGAATGCAACATGTCAAAGACACAAAGGACAACCACAAGTCAATAAACTAACAGGGTCGGTGCTGTGTTACCCAATGATTGGCTAGGAGAAAAGGATTTTACGGTGAGTAC
Source organism: Dendrobates tinctorius (assembly GCF_039654945.1). Lineage (NCBI taxonomy): Eukaryota > Metazoa > Chordata > Amphibia > Anura > Dendrobatidae > Dendrobates > Dendrobates tinctorius. Next base: position 54,275,784 of record NW_027361732.1, read on the forward strand.
ACACAAAAATCCCTGTTTCCTCTTTGCCTCACTGGGGGACACAGGACCATGGGACGTCCTAAAGCAGTCCCTGGGTGAGAAACAGCACAATAGCTGAAACCCTAACTACCCAGTGATTAATCTGGTCTACAGATGCGCTACTGTCGATTGCAGAACTTGTCTGCCAAGGGCAGCATCTGAAAAGGCTTGAGAATGAATGTTGTAATGCTTTATTAACATGTGAAGACTGGACCAAGTTCCAGCCTTGCTGTACCAACGCCTGATGCCGAAAGGCCCAGGAAGCCCCCACTGACCGAATGGATTTTTCCATGAGCCTCTCTGGATAGGCTGACCTCTGACACGGTAAGCTTTGTGGAGTGCAGAGCGGATCTATCTGGCTATTGTAGCTTTTTAAGCAGGTTGGCATTTTCTATGTCGCTCTGGAAACACAAAGAGGGAATCGGATTTGCGTAAAGGCGCTGTTATAGAAATGTATTTCCTGAGTACTTTCACCAAATCCGAAGTGCGGAGAGCCTTCTCAGTACGATGACTCGGAGCTGGACAGAACGAGGGCAAGACTATGTCTTCATACAGTTGAAAAGAAGAAACGACCTTAGTCAAGCAGGCTGGAGACATCCTTAACACAACCTTGCTCTGGTGAAAGACCAGAAATGGAGGTTTGCAAGACAAAGCCGCCAATTCCGAAACCCGCCTACTGGATGTTACTGCCACGAGAAAGGCAACTTCCCAAGAAAGAAGGCGAGTGATACGTCCTACAGGAGTTTGAAGGGGGCCACTTGTAAGGCACCTGAGACCAGATTAAGATCCCAAGGCTCCAAAAGCATCTTGAAGGGAGGAACAAGGTGCGGCACTTCCTGTAAGAAGGTCTTAACCTGAGATTTGGAAGGTATTTTTCGCTGGAACAGGATGGACATCATTTGAGAGAAGACAGTGCCAGGCTTGAATCGAATCCTGCTTGGAGAAACTCCACCATGGACGAAATAGCAAACAAGTGGGGAACGTGGTTATTTTTTTTTTTTTTTTTTTTACACCTGGAGAAAAAAGGCTCTCATATGATGGTAAATAAGTATGAAGGTAACATTTCCGGGCGTTGATGATGATGGTAAACGCTAATCGTCGTGTTCAATGCCCAGGCCGTTAATCTCAGCACTCTTGAATCCTGGTGGTAAATGGGCCCCTGAGAGGGAAGGTCTGGGCAGTCTGGTAACCGCCAAGAAATGTTGGCGACTAGATGCACTAGTTCCACGCACCATGTTCAGTGTGGCCAGTCTGGAGCGGCGAGAATCACCAGGATACCCTCCACCTTGATCTTTTGAATGACGCTTGGCATAAGCGGAAGCGGCCGAAAAATGTAAGGGAGGGATGAAGATGATGGCACTGAAGAACCAGAGCTTCTGATCCAATGGCTAATGGGCCTCGGGAGCGAGCAATGAATGACGGAACTTCGGCGTGTAGCCTCAAGGCCATGAGATCCACATCCAGAGTACCCCATCGCTGACAACCGTGCTGAAAACCTTCCGGATGAAGGAATTCTCTCCCGAGGCCAGACCTTGATGGCTGAGAGAATCTGCAACTCAATTCTCTACTTCCGGGATATGAACAGCAGATATGGCTGAATGGCGAGTCTTGACCCACCGCAGAATATATGCTACTTCGAGCATCACTCTTCTGCTCCATGTGCCCCCCCCTTGCCATTAATGTACGCCACCGCCGTGGTGTTGTCCGACTGGATCCGACTGGGACGGCTGCCCAAGTGTCGATGGAAACAATGAAGGACCATCCTGATTACCGAACCTTGAAGATATTGATCGTGAGACGCGATTCCTGAATGGACCAGCGTCCCTGGGCAGTGTGGGATGGAAAGACGAGACCCCAACCAGTGGACCGGAAGAAACGACCTTCCTTGACCCAGTGAGGATATTAACGTCCACTGCCTGAGACCCCACTTAATCCGGGGGAACAGGCGAAACCGGCGGTCCAAGGGGCTGAGTTAATGTCCCAAGCCGACGGCAATGCCTGCTGTAGAGGACGGAGATGAAGATGGATAAACAGTACTGCCTCAATCGACGCCACCAGTTTCCCCAGGACCTGCATACTGAACCGCAGGGAGTGGAGGCAGGCAAGGGAAAACGTCTGGGCTCCCCGTCGAGATATTTCCTGGAGGGAGAATTACCTACCCTCGGGGAAGAGTCCATGATCCGCGTCAAGATCTTTCCTGGAGAGAGAATTACCCTCCCTCGGGGAAAAGTTCATTATCATCCCCAAAAAGATTTGTTGGGATGGGACTGAAAAGGACTTGTCTAGGTTCACTAGCCAACCTAGACGAGAGAGGGAGGGATAGTGTCCACCGTGACACTGACACCTTCCGCATAGGCCTGCAGAGACGATCCCTTGATGAGGAGGTTGTCTAAGTAGGGTAGAATCACCATGCCCTGAGAGTGCAGAATGGACATGACAGCAGCCATGACCCTGGTGAACATTCTGGGGCAGTGGCGAAACCGAAAGGCGAGACCGTGAACCGAAAATGTCAGTCTCCAATTGGCTTGAGAAGATTGGAATGTGGATACGCGTCCCTGATGTTGACAGACGCGAGGTATTCTCCTGCTTCCAACGGTGATAACAAAAGGGAGAGATTCGATTCTGAAAAGACGCACTGACAAGCTTGTTTAACAGCTTTAGGTCTAGGAGGGGGCGCATGGTTCAGATTTATTCGAACCCACACGAGCAGAACACAATGGATTAGCAGTCCATCGCCTTAACCACTCGGCTACTTCGTCCTTGATAAAATAGAACTGCACGTGCCTCTGTCCTGCGACTGGAAGCAGCGTGTAGGCGGGGAAGCTTCAAATTCTATTTTGTGTCCGGAGGACACCAGATCGCTAACCCCTTGGTCTTGAACGACCACCAGTGGGACCTGTCGAAAGAAGAGCAGACAGCAGCCTACCCTGCCTGAGTCTTCCGGATACAGGAATGAGTCATAGCGCAGAAAACATGCTGGAAGATGAACCACTGGATCCGGACCAAGAGGGTCTGTGCCTCCAGGAATGTGGGCTTGAATGCAGTTTGAGAATCCCTAACCCTGCATGGAGAAATTAGAGATTTCCTGGAAGCGGAGTCTGCTTGCCACTCCCAGAGCCCTAGGGGCTCTCCTGATTGTAACAACGTTAGCAGCTGCAAGGGCAACACAGCCGCATCTAGGGAGGCATGCACAGCATGATCCCTGGCTGAGGCAATCTGGTAAGCGAGACTGACCGCCTAGGGAGGTAGGTTAATATCTTGACCAGACTTAGCTAGAGCTTCTACCCGAACTACCATAGATCTGGCCACCAGGGGGCGGCAAAGGAAGGGAAGAATGCTGCTCTGGCAGTCTCAAGGACTGACTGAGCAAGATTGTCTTTCGATCAGTGGGGTTTTAATGGAAGAGCCGTCAGTCAGAGACAGGAGAGATTTGGAAGCAAAAAGTGATATGGGTGGAGCCTACTCCTTTCTTGGAGTAGGTGCAAAGGGTACTTGGCTTTCAGCGGCTTTTGCCCTGGGAGTCACTTGTCCGGGCAACTTCTATGCCTCTGAACAATGTCCGTAAACTCAGAGTGGTTAGCAAAAAACCCTGTGAGGACATTTGGTCCTATAGAAAGAGATGGCGAGGTCCGGACTGCTGCGTCCACGTTAAGGATTTTATTAACCGCATCAATGAGAGAATCTAAAGACTACTAGTAGTCTAGCGAGTCTGGAACTACGGCCACATCAGACTCCTATTCTGAGTCGTGTTAGCAGCAAACCCCTGGTGAGGGGGAAGAATGAAGCAGAGTCTGAGGACACCGAGGCACGAGAGTGTCAGGGGGGACGATTTCTAGAAGATTGTATATCTTCTGCCGCAGTCTGGTCCATCTGGGGAAGACTCTCGTGAGGCGGAAGGATCAATAGCCTTGGCCAGAGAGGCCATGTACTGTACCAGAGACGAGGCCCATTCGGGTGGACTAGACCCACTAGGGTCGGCATTAGCAGGAGGCTGCTGTACGCATAAGGGGTCGCAGGCTGCACAGATTGCCTTGCGGTGTCAGCGTGGTAGTGCGGTACAAGAGGCATACACCACTGCGTTTTATCAGACTGCTTAGAGGCTGCTGCAGGGAAGGGGTTAAGCGCTGTGTACCAGTTTACCCAGGTCCTGAGTCCGTGCACTAGAGCATGTAGTCACAATGTGCCAGAGATAGGATGGTGCTTGGGGGTTGCGCAGTACCTTGGATTAGCGCTGTCCTCAGCGCTGAATGCCGCCGGGTCGTATGCCGCAGCCACTTGCGTGCCAGCTCATGAGGCGGTCTGTTGTGAATTCTCTCTCTGGTGATTACTGAAGGTAGTGGAGCTGGTCAGATAGACAGAGGGGTTGCGAGTTCTTTTTCTGGACTCCCTCTGGTGGTTACTGGAGGTAGTGGAGCTGATCTGATTGACAGAGGCTTGCCACCTGATAATGAGGAAGAGGATTGGAGATCTGGGGTTTATGATTGGGATTTAAGACAGCTGACTCCCTCTATCCCTCCTGGTGATTTTCTTCCTGTGCCTTCTGAGGTCTGATGTCTCCTGCTCTTTCCCTGCATGATTCAGCTAAGTGGTTCATTTATTAGTCTGTTTGCATTTGATCTGGTTTTGTCTATCTCTGCTTTGTGCGGGTTAGCCAGCTCCGGCTGGGGCTGTGCTGAATCACCGTCCATATGTTACTGCATGTGCAGTTATATTGGTCTCTTTTTGCTTTGCTTTCAGAATATACCAGAGTGCTGATATAGTGGGGGCGAAGTCGTGCGACTTCAGTGTTTTTGGTGCGTCAGACGTGTTGGACTTTTTGCAGGGTTTTTTGCGTGATTGCAGACAGTGTCTTTTCTGTCCTGTCTAGACATTGTGGGCCCCATCGTTTGCTCAGTCTATTTTTCTGCCTGCGTTTGTGTTTTCATCTTGTCTCACTGACAATATATGTTTGGGGGCATCCATTCCTTTGGGGTCTGCTCCGGGGCAGTTTAGATTTCCCCTTTCTTGCTTTAGGCTTAGTTAGCTCTCCGGCTGTGCCGAGGCATCTAGGATCATCGTAGGCCCGCTCCACGGCTACTGCTAGTTGTGTGGACAGGATCAGGGGTCTGCATCTGATTGTTACCAACCTCTCTGGTTTTGTGTGGCTCAGCTTGGGCCTGCTATCCTCGTCGGTGCCCATTCATAACAGCGGTCATGGGGGAGCAAGATAGCCGATGAGAATCTCAGGGACGCTTCTCGTTCTTGTGCGAGAATCGCCAAGAAAGTGGGTGGAGCCGCCACCCCTTCCTAGCTTGGGCAGGGTTTTGGGCTGCGGCCGGGGTGCTTAATTTTTCGGCGCCAGCCGACACAAGATGGGATCGGATTTCACCCCCCTCCCCAGCTGCAGGATGAGCCCCCTTACGCCAGCACCACCCCCAGAAGTGGGGAGTCTGAGAACAAGATGGCGCTTCTCGTGAGAAACGAGAAGCACCAGCAGAGGGGGCAAAAACAGGGCCAGAGGGCAGGATGTGGCCGCAGTGCTTCTCACTCAGAGCGAGAGGCACTTCAAAAGTGGGCTGAGCCGACGGGTGGACGGAACTTGGTCTATCCCGGTCAGAAGTCGGGGGCTAAATTTTTGGCCGCAGCGGCGGTATTGCGGCAATGAGCGATGACGGCAGCAGCGTGGCGGTTTGGTGCACGTAACCCCGACCGCAGGTGCTGCGCTGCTGAAAGGGGATGCAGCAGAGCCGGGTGCGTGAAGCAGAGCCGGGTTGGTCAGTGTAGTAGACCCAGATTGTGTCAAGGGCAGCATTCACCAGTGCCTGGTTGTGGGCCGCACGGATCCTCCTCAATCCACCTTCCCTTTGATAGGGAGACGGAGAGGTCTCGTTCGCCTCCAGTCACCATCCACTTTCGAGCAGTGGTGGTGCAGTGGGGCCTCACGGACACCGCATGGAGCCTCTGCATGTTACCTGAGGTAATTTTCTTGTCAGGATTGGTGAGGCAGGCTGGCATGTCCGGCTGAGAACCTGGCTCCAGAAGGGGGTACTTGGGGGCGACACCTTATGTTTCAGTCTGTTGGTGATGTGGGGAGAGTGGACCCATTGAAGGGATCCGTCACCTCTGAGGAGAGCCCAGGCCGGCGGTGAGGTTGCAGGAGGGGATACGGGGAGATGACACTCCGCGTGCCCGCCTGTTGATGATTTTGAGAGATCGGGACCTTAAAAGGCCCAGTCGCCCCTGGGTAAAAAGGTAAAAATGGAAATTAAAAATAATAACGTAGGGGTCTGAAGCCAGACCCTAGTGCCTCCTACAGACATTAACAAGCAATAACTGGTTCAGGATAAAGCCAGCAGAGGGTGTATACTGCGGAGGAGGAGCCAATTTCTTTGTGTATTTGCTTAGTGTCCTCCTAGTGGCAGCAGCATAACACCCATGGTCCTGTGTCCCCCAATGAGGCGAAGGAGAAATTTAACTCAAGCTTCAGAAAGGCTCAGACAGAGTCGAAACGTCGTCCAGCCCAGACATGTGGGTTAAATAAATTTTGCACATTTTTCTATCAAGACCATGGAGTGCTGTCTTCGTTTTTTGAAACTTGTATACTTTGGGCAATAAGTGGACTAGTTGGCTGGGGGCTTTGCACCTGATGATAAGTATTGTGTTGTTCCATTTTGCATCGATATACATAGTATAAATATACTAGCTTGGCCCGTGCAAAATTTTTGCACATTGGTTGTCGGGGGCGCAGGCAATTTCAGAAAAAGCAAGCTGGTCAAATGTAAATGTATTTCATGAGCTGATGAATACAGACAGGTATTTATATATGTAGCTTGGTAATACAATAAATTGGTTTGATAAGTAAAGGCCAAAAAATGTCTTCTGGTTGAGGTGCCACCTGCAGGTCATTGTGTCTTTCTGCAGGTTTATGAAAATGAATGTTTAAACTGTATTTAGTGATAAAATCGTGGATGTGTGGTTTGTTTGGCTCTTTTTTTGCTGAAGGGAGCAAGTTTACCTTTGAAATGGTGTATCATTTGTGTGTGGGGCTAAGTAATTACCGAAAAAGCAGTGCATGTATACAAATGTGTTTGCATAAGTGCCTCACCTGCAGTGAAGTGTGCAATCCTTCAATTTGGCTAAATAGGCTGGGCAAGCAGTTCCGCAAGCTGGAAAGCCCCCAAGGCAAATGTTTGGATTTGTTTGTGATATCTGTAAGCAGTTTTGAGGTAGTGTGCTTTGGGGTACTATGGTGCCACCTCCAGGTCATTTTTCCTTACTGCAGGTTTATAAAAATTAATGTTTAATCTGTATTTTGTGATCAAATCGTGGATGTGTGGCTTGCTTGGCTATTTTCTTGCTGAAGGTGGCAAGTTTATCTTTCAAATGGTGTATCATTTGTGTGTGGGGTGCAGTATGAACGGAGATACAAAATAGATACAAAATAATAGGATACTATATATGTATATTATATATATATATATATATATATATATATATATATATATATATATATATATACACACACAAGCACATTTGTGCTGACATTTTTGGAGACCTGAAACTTTTATTTCACTGCCCATGGAGCTGTTTGAGAGCTTGTTTTTTGTGCCCTGAGCTGAAGATTTGATTGATATAATTTTGGGATTAAATATCACCTTCTTTGCATTTTTTGGGGGTAAGTGAGGCAACTGAAAAACGGCAATACTTGCATTTCAATCTTTTCAGCATTAAATGTAGCTTAAATAATTTTATATTTTGGACTTTTTCAGACATGATGATATCAAAAGTCTTTATTTTGAAGTGGGGAAGGAGGGAGAGTTCAACATTTATACTTTTTTTTTTTTTTATACATTTTTTTAACCCCTTCTCAATCTATGGCGAATATATATGCGTCATAAGTCGTGTCCCTGCATTCCATGCGAGCTCCAGCACTGAGCCTGCATGTTTTCTGGCACATGACAGCTGATTTCATCAGCTGACATGTGCCTTTAACAGCCGCGGGTGGAATGTTAAATGTCGCTGTCAATCTCCGACAGCGGCATTTAAAATAGCTGTACAGAAAGCAAGTCACTAATCTCATCCAGGTCACATGATCGGGGGGCGCCGATGGGTTGGCATGACAACCCAGGGTCTGAAAGAGACCCCTGTGGTTGTCATTGCCACTCTATGAGTGCCGCCAGTAGCCAGAGTTTTCCCCCAAGTTTTAAGTGCCCTTAAAGTACTTGAACCTGTGATCATTTCATTGCTTATACTTTAAACTGCAATACAAAATTATTGCAGTATATGGTGATATTGCTCTACTCGTTAAGCTCAGCCTGTAGCTGAGACGTAAAGTAGGACCAAGAGGATAGCTATGGGGTCTTTCATCAGGTCCTTGGCTGCCATGGTAACCCATCAGTTCCTCGTGATTGCATGGCAGGGGGCAAAAGCATGAATTAGAAATGTTGTCAAGGAGTTTGTATGTTCTCCCTGTGTTTGCGTGGGTTTCCCAGTTTCCTCCCACATTCCAAAGACATACTGATAGGGAATTTAGATTGTGAGCCCTAATGGGAACAGTGCCGATAACACTGGTCAACAGCATTTTTGGTGCCAAAGATATTTCATCGAATTTAGGGTATTTTTGGGGTGCTGATTCTGAATATGTCATCAGTTTTGCCAGATTGGCTCAAGTTTTTGAGATTTTTGGTATCTTATTTATAGCACTTGTTGGTAAATGCGACGCATCATCTCATTAATTTCTTTGGATTAGTACTTGAACTGAGCAGTTCTCAATATAGTTTTGTGTTAATTAGTGTTCTAAAAGTTTGTTCATAGCTTGATTTTTGCACTAACTTTATGTTGTTGTCTGTTTTCCAGTGAAAAGCATGAACTCATCAAGAAGAAGTTGTCTTAACGATCCAGACTCATTCTGTTACATTTGTGGTGAATACACACTGCCAAAACATAGAAGAAACATAACAGACTTCGTAAAAAAAGTGTATTTTGCCTATTTTGGGGTTATGCTTGGGGACCAAGACAAGTTTTGGGCACCACACATAGTGTGCAAAGCATGTATCGAATTATTACGAAAATGGAGCAAAGGACAAAGAAAAAGCTTCAAATTTGGTGTTCCAATGGTGTGGAGAGAGCCAAAAAATCATCATGATGACTGTTATTTATGGTAAACACAGGTACAGGCACATCTTCACAATGAGGGACAGGCCTTCTTGCAGATTCCATGTTACTCCCATTTTCGTTTCTTATGCTTATTGAATCCTTGCACTTGCACTGCACAGAAATAACAGTCATCATGATGATTTTTTGGCTCTCTCCACACCATTGGAACACCAAATTTGAAGCTTTTTCTTTGTCCTTTGCTCCATTTTCGTAATAATTCGATACATGCTTTGCACACTATGTGTGGTGCCCAAAACTTGTCTTGGTCCCCAAGCATAACCCCAAAATAGGCAAAATACACTTTTTTTACGAAGTCTGTTATGTTTCTTCTATGTTTTGGCAGTGTATATTCACCACAAATGTAACAGAATGAGTCTGGATCGTTAAGACAACTTCTTCATGATGAGTTCATGCTTTTCACTGGAAAACAGACAACAACATAAAGTTAGTGCAAAAATCAAGCTATGAACAAACTTTTAGAACACTAATTAACACAAAACTATATTGAGAACTGCTCAGTTCAAGTACTAATCCAAAGAAATTAATGAGATGATGCGTCGCATTTACCAACAAGTGCTATAAATAAGATACCAAAAATCTCAAAAACTTGAGCCAATCTGGCAAAACTGATGACATATTCAGAATCAGCACCCCAAAAATACCCCAAATTCATTAAAATATTTTGGACACCAGAAAAAAATTTTTTTTTCGTTGACCTGTGTAATGTTTGTAAAGCGCTGTGGAATTAATGGTGCTATATAAGTGAGTAAAATAAATTAATACATTAACGTTATGAGTTATTTGTAGTGTCAATTAGTGCAGCGATTGGAGCTAGCTCTGGTCGCTGCACTCAAAGGTAGATGTAGGCTATGTAACATCTGATTAGTATGAAGAGGAATCATCCTGAGCCACGATCATACAGCTCTAAGCAAAAATATGACAAAAATGGACATCATAGGTCATTAAGGCGTTAATATATTTACTTTTTTTCTATAGGAAGATTACAAATTTACTTTAATTATGATCGTTTAGAAGCAGAATACAACTTAAAGAAAAAGTATTCCAAATTCTTAAAAAATACGTACAACTTGATACTACGGGTAGGATGGGATATTATGAACTGTTAATTAAACATGCTGTTAATTGTATACATGATGCTACAATTTAAAACCCATGTGACATATTCCAAAAATATAGGTCATACAAATAAAATAGTTCAAATCTACATGTCTGTTTGACTTACTGCAAAGTGAGGAAGGAGATCTTCCCGATCACCTTCACTAAACCCAAAGATCTCTAGAGCTTTTGGCCGGTGGTCTACCACAGCATGAACTCGGCCTCTGATTCGGCCTCTGCTTCGTCCTCGTGACATTCCTCTACCCCTCGTGTGTGTTCCTCTTCCACGTCCAGAAGAAAGAATTCCACGTTTAGCTGCCTGAAAGGATAGCAATATTTTTATATTCATACAGGATAGCCAGACAAATGTAATGCTTTCTCGGTGATTTCTTAACAGAGGTGGATTGGCAAGCACTGTTTTGACCATCTTGTTTTGTAGGTGTTTTGTAATGGTTTTATCAACAAATTGTTAAAAGGTATTTGGCAACATTCCTTCAATACCACTGTATGGCCACCCACTAGGCCATGAGACACATTGCATTTCACAATATGGCTGTTACACCTCCTTAGTTTGTCAATTCACTGTAAACTATAGTAAGTAGTAAGTCATAGCTCTCTCCCTTAAAGAGAAGGCTAGAAGACTGAAGTCCGCTCAAGTTAGGGTTCTCCACTCTCACTATTTTAGTAGCTGAGTCTTCTGGTCTCTGAGCTGGAGACACCACTGTGTTGAGGAAGACAGAGTGAAACATTAACACAGGAGAGTCTCTTTTTACATGCTGAATAGAATATGGAGAAGCAGAAGTACCCTACAGCCCTCTGTTTCCCTGATGCTGGCTTTGTACACTGTTTCAGTAAATCTCAGATTGACCTGTTACAAGCAGCTGTGTCCTCCTTTGGGCAGATTAACCCTTTAGATCAGAGTTCCCCAACTCCAGTCCTCAAGGCCCACCAACAGATCATGTTTTCAGGATTTCCTTAGTATTGCTCAGGTGATAATTGCTTCACCTGTGCAATACTAAGGAAATCCTGAAAACATGATCTGATGGTGGGCCTTGAGGACTGGAGTTGGGGAACCCTGCTTTAGATAAAGCTATGTCATCCTGCAGACTAAACCTTTAGCAGCAGCAATGTCCTCTTTCTTTAGCTAGTCTGCAGAACACAGTGAAATCGTATTACATGTCTTATCTATAGGAATATTCAGTGTGAAGTGACGTTCAGGCTCCTGGCTGACGGGGAGAAAAATTTTCATTTGATTTGAGCTTCACGGATTTACTGGTCATTGGAATATTTTGGTAAAATGATTTACTGCATTTATAAATCCATTCAACCTATTTTTTCTCATAAAAAGTCTAATCGATTCTCTCATCTATGTTCAACAAACTAATGACTTGACAAAAACAGGATTTTTGGGTTGCTTACCGTAAAATCTGTTTCTCGGAGCCTTCATTGGGGGACACAGAGACCATGGGTGTATGCTGCTGCCACTAGGAGGCTGACACTATGCACAAAAAAAGGTTAGCTCCTCCTCCGCAGTGTACACCCCACCGACCGGCAGGAAGTTCCTCAGTTAGTGAGAAAGCAGTAGGAGAAGTAACAGAATAGATTGAAAACAGAACAGACAACTCAAACCAACCAACATAATAACAAGAGCTGTAGAACATGGGAGGGTGCTGTGTCCCCCAATGAAGGCTCCGAGAAACAGATTTTACGGTAAGCAACCCAAAAATCCTGTTTTCTCGTTCGCCTTATTGGGGGACACAGAGACCATGGGACGTCCCAAAGCAGTCCCTGGGGTGGGAAAAACAAACTTCCATCAGGCCAGCGGACTCACTACCGCAGCCTGCAGGATCCTTCTACCTAGGCTGGCATCTGCTGAAGCGTAGGTATGGACCTTGTAGAATTTTACAAACGTGTGAACCGATGACCAGGTTGCAGCTTCGTAAAGCTGCAGCACGGAAGCTCTGTGACGTACCACCTAGGAGGCACCCACTGCCCGGGTAGAGTGCGCTCTAATTCCCGGAGGGACCACTCGTTGTTTGACCCGGTAGGCCTCCAAAATTGCCGATCTGATCCAGCGAGCAATAGTAGCTTTGGAGGCCAGGTGACCTTTCCGCGCCCCATCTGGAATGATGAAGAATGAATCTGTCTTCCGCAAGAAGTCATCCTAGTTAGGTAGACATTCCTCGCCCTGACCAAGTCCAGCTTGTTCAAGGACCGCTCCAGAGGGTGAGCTGGACCCGGACAAAAGGACGGGAGAACAATGTCCTCATTCAGGTGGAAAGTGGACACAATCTTAGGAAGGAAAGAGGGCGGAGGCCGCAGAACTACCTTGTCCTGGTAGAGTACCAAGAGAGCGGCAAGAGAGGGCCGCCAATTCCGACACGCGCCGGATGGAGGTGATGGCTGCCAGAAAGGCTACTTTCCACGAAAGGAGAGAAAGGGAAACATCCCAGAGAGGTTTAAAGGAAGGACCTTGCAGAACCTCGAGAACCAGATTAAGATCCCATGGATCTACGGGCGCTCGGTAGGGAGGAACCATGTGAGCCACACCTTGACGGAAGGTTTTAACCTGAGGACGGGAGCCGTCTTCCGAAATAAAATGGACAGCGCCGACACTTGACCCTTTAAAGAGCTGAGGGCAAGACCCGTATCCAGCCCCGCTTGAAGGAACGCCAGGACAGAAGGGAGCGAAAAAACACATGGGCGGAATGTCATTGATCTCGCACCAAGTGAAATAGTTCTTCCAAGAACGGCAATAAATCTTGGAAGACGATGGCTTCCTGGCTCAGATCATGGTATGAATAACTCGATCGGAAAATCCTGATCGTTGCAAAACCTCGGCCTCAACCGCCACGCCGTTAAATTGAGCGGCCAAGAATTGGGGTGGCAAATCGGACCTTGAAACAGCAGATCTGCTCAGTCTGGAAGCTTCCAGAGGGCGTCCGCGAGAAGGTTGGCGATGTCCGCGAACCAATCCCTACTGGGCCAATTCGGGACGAAGAGGAGGACTGAAATTCCTTCCGCCTTGATTTTCTTCAGCCGCCTGGGAAGAAGAGGCAGGGGAGGAAACCGGTAGGGGAGCTCGAACTGTGACCAAGGAATGGCCAGAGCATTGGCGCCCACCGCGAGAGGATCTCGAGCCCTGGATACAAACTGTGGAACTTTTCTGTTGAGGCGAGAAGCTAGCAGATCTACGTCCGGGGTTCCCCACGACGGCAAGTTGAAGAAATACTTCCGGATGTAGGGACCACTCTCCCGCCGCGAGATCCTTGCGGCTGAGAAATCGGCGGCCCAATTGTCCACGCCGGGAATGTGTACCGCGGATATTGCCGGGACTGAAGCCTCCGCCCAATGAAGAATCTTGGACATTTCTGCCAGGGCTGAGACACTCCGCGTCCCTCCCTGGCGTGTGACATATGCCACCACCATGGCATTGTCTGTCTGAATCCGGATGGGCAGTCCCCTGAGAAGTCTCTCCCAGTGAACGAGAGACAGATAAATCGCTTGTATCTCGAGGACGTTGAATGGCAGGGCTGACTCCTGAGTTGACCAACGACCCTGAACAGTGTGATTGCGGAACACTGCCCCCCCAGCCGAGGAGGGTGGCATCCGTTGTCACAATCTGCCAGTGAAAGGGGAGGAATGACCGTCCTAGGGAGATGAGAGGAGACGTCAGCCACCAATTGAGGGACTGCTTGACATGGTTTGAAAGACGAAATGGGCGATCCAGGGAAAGGACAGACCTGTTCCACCGGGATAGGATGGCGAGTTGGAGAGGTCTGGAGTGAAATTGGGCAAAGGGGACCGCCTCTGTTGCCGCCACCATCTTTCCCAGGACTTTGATGGTCGTCCGGAGAGATGGAAGTCTCATGAGCGGCCGCGATCGTACATCCCGTTGCAGGGAGCCAATTTTCTCTTGAGGGAGAAAAACCCTCGATCGACGAGTGTCGAACAATAGACCCAGAAACACAAGACGTTGTGTCGGGACAAGACAGGACTTCTTTTCGTTGATGAGCCACCCGAAATTGGTCAGGTAAGACTTTGGCGAGCTTGACGAAAGGATGGAGCTTTGATCAGAATGTCGTCGAGGTACGGAAAAAGAACGAGACCTCTGATTCTCCACCAGGCCATCAACGCCGCCATGATCTCTGTAAATGCTCTGGGTGCGGTGGCAAGACCGAACGGCAGTGCACAAAATTGATAATGTTCCTGGCGAATCGCAGGAATTTCTGATGCCCGGAGAATATGGGAACATGTAGATAGGCATCTTGAATGTCTATTGAACACATGAACTCCTGCGTCTCCATGGAAGCGATTAACCGAAGAAACTCCATTCGGAAATGACGCAGTCGGGCTCTCCTGTTGAGTAATTTGAGGTCCAAGATGGGGCGAACTGTCCCGCCTTTGTTCAGCACCACGAACAGGTTTGAAGAAAACCCTGTGAAACGTTCTGATTCGGGAACGGGCACAATCACCCCGGAACTGAGGAGAGAGGCGATGGATGCAAGAACCCCGGAACTAAGGCTGGATCTTTTGGAGGACGGGACTCGAAGAAGCGATCCCGTGGACGAGAAATGAACTCTATCTTGTACCCTGAAGATACAAGCTCCCTGACCCAAGCGTCCTCTACTGAGGCCAGCCAGGTATCCCTGAAGAAACGGAGTCGACCTCCCAATTGGGAGGGACCCTCGGGAGTTCGTTGACAGTCATGCGGACGTGGACCGTCCAGATCTGGACCTGGAGGGTCTGCCCTGGGAGGAGTGAGATCGCCAGGAGGGAGTGGGTCTGAAGGACACAGTCTTTCTATCCTGGCGTACCTGTGGTCTTTGTTGGTTAGAGAAGTTCTCTGCCGTATTGAAGCGGCGGTAAGCCCGAAAGGGCCGAAACTGACGCCTTGGCGGGGGTCTGCGAGGTTTGGACTGAGGGAGGAGAGAACTTGTGCCTCCAGTGGCGTCCTTAATAATCTGGTCCAGCTGGGACCCAAAGAGACGCGCTCCATGAATAGGCAGATTGGTAAGAGACTTTTTAGAAGACAAGTCCGCCTGCCAAGCCTTGAGCAAAATTTTAAGTCGGATTGCCACAACGTTGCTTGATGCCTGAACAGCGCGAGACGCGGCATCCAAGGAAGCAGAAAGCAGATAATCCCCTGCATGGGAAATCTGGTTGGCCAGATCGGTCAATTGCTCTGGTTGGGCCTTATCTAGGATGCCCTTACGGAGATCCTCTGCCCAAGTGGCTATGGCCTTTGCCACCCAAGATGAGGCAAAGACTGGACATAGCGCCGCTGCAGCCGCCGCGAATGCTGCCTTTGCCAAGGATTCTATAATTCTATCATTAGAATCCTTTAGTGACGCTACACCTGAAAGCGGGAGAACCGTGTTATTAGAAAGTCTGGACACGGGTGCGTCCACCGACAGGGAAGCAGACCAGTTGTCAGAGAGCTCTTTAGCCAACGGATACAGCACGCCGAGACGCTTCCCTCTTTGAAATCGCCTGGACGGATTTTCTCTTTCCCTGGCAAGGATCTTGCCAAACTCAGAGTGGAAGGCGAATACCCTGGATGGTGTTTGTGCCCGTCTGAACGAAACCTCCTGATCTGAGGATTTCGCAGGGGAGTCAGATATTTCGAAGGTGTGGTTAATCGCAGCAATGAGGTTCTGTACCGTAACCTTCATGTCCGCGTCCTGGTCAGAATCCAGCTCTAAAATCCCTTCAGAGGACATATCCGAGAACGCTTCACCTGACTCGGGTGAGGAGGCACGGGAGGGCGACTGCTGGGAAGGACTAGGTGCCGATGAGAGACCAGGAGAGGATTCCAGCCGTGGATCCTGCCTGGGCCTTTCGCGGCATCTGCTAGCTGGCTCAGATGGAACGTCTTGCGACCTGCTGGACCCTGCAGAAGTGTCCAGGGGCAACTTATCAAGAACGGCCAACTAGGGACTGAGACACCCTGGTGAGGTCTGCCACAGATTGTGAAAGGGACGAGGCCCAGCCAGGAATGGGGGGTTCGATTTCACGTGGCGCAGTAGATGGCTCCTGGACGGCATCCTGCTGAACGGGATTGCTGCAGTCCCGGCAGAGGGGAATTTGCGATTGCAAGAGGAGCATGCGAAAAAAATCTGCGGAAGTGCTGGAGGGTTGGGGGACAGCAAGGCAGGGTAGGGTGTCAGTCTGCAGTTGCAGAACTACTCACGGTCCGGTGTCCCCGAAAGATGGCATCTGCTGTAGTCTCCGGCTGTCAGGCTGCAAAGATGGCGGCAGCCTGATGTGAGGAATCAAAAAGCGCGGTCTCTGTGTAAGAAGAAAGGCGGAGCTAGCCGCCTGCACCAGAGGGAAGAACCGCCTCCTCCCCCTTCCCAGCCACAAGACTAGAGAGGCGGTGGGAGGGCTTAGGAACGGGCGGGAGCGCAGCCGGCCTATGATAATGAATGGGGGGCGTGGCCGAGACGGGCGCAAAGGCCCAAACTGAAGCCGGGGACTAAATTTGAAACGGCGGCCGCCTGTCAGCACAGGGCGGCGCGGAAGAATTGCGACGCAGCCGCGTCCGCCCCTAGAGGAGACGCCGCCATAGCCCTGCTCCCAGACGCAACCCTCACAAGAATACCGGCGGTGGGGTGAAGAAGGCCCGCACCGCCGCCGGGGCCAAAAAGGGATGCGACGACCGTCGGACGGCGCGAGCAGTGCGAGAATCTGCGGCGCTACTTTGGCGCCGCTCCCGGGTCATCTTGTGGCTTTATGTTCCGGTGCTCCAATAAAGGTACCTTCTGTATCCCACGTTGTCTGCTCATCTTCTACATATTCGCGCCTCGTCCAACCGACAGGCTCTGGTGGGCGAGTGGGTGGGAGGCGGGGGGCAAGGACCATCTGTTTTCGCTGGCACGACACCTGTGCTCAGCCTGTGGTCCGCCCGGAGAACTAAGAGGATACGGGGTGGCAGTACACGCCGTACTCATAGCCTCTTTGTGGGAGTACAGTTGTGACTCTTCACACTGTATCCCTCCTGGAACCTGAAAAGGAACGACGCACATCGAGGTAGATATGGGTCTAATGAAAGACCCGTGTCCACCTCCTACTGACACTAAGCTAAACTGAGGAACTTCCTGCCGGTCGGTGGGGTGTACACTGCGGAGGAGGAGCTAACCTTTTTTTGTGCATAGTGTCAGCCTCCTAGTGGCAGCAGCATACACCCATGGTCTCTGTGTCCCCCAAAAAGGCGAACGAGAAACAACGATGGCTTTATTTACCGTGCATATGATACATTACACATTACGATACAACGAAAAAAGTGGTTTGGTACCGTGTTAGCCAGTAGAAAAAAATATATAAAGTGCTCTCAGTGAGAGAAACAAAATAGGAATCTTGTTGGTATGATACCTTTTAATGGCTAACAAATAATAGTGAATGATGTTACAAAGCAAGCTTTCGGGACTGCTTACGTCCCTTCATCAGGCTGATATAACAAAATATTTGAAGAAACCTTAAATTCATTACAATCTTTGATTCAATTCACACAGGACCCAAGTTGTCAGAAGTTTTATGGTCCATTACCATATCTGAGCTATTTCCTCCAAGTAGCCTTTTGATATCACAGAACTTTGACACCACTTACGTAACCTTACCTAATTAAGGATTCGCTCTTCAAGCTCATTGTTTGTTTATTGAAATGTTGTGCTTTAAACTGTATATAAATAAGGTTTCTTCAAATATTTTGTTATATCAGCCTGATGAAGGGACATAAGCAGTCCCGAAAGCTTGCTTTGTAACATCATTCACTATTATTTGTTAGCCATTAAAAGGTATCATACCCACAAGATTCCTATTTTGTTTCTCTCACTGACAGCACTTTATATACATTACGGTACATCACAGAGAAAAATATAATAAAGGAAGAAAAGTACCTCAAGTTGTAGCTCTGTATATTTCCGCCTTAAGTCTGCTACATCATCTCCTGCCTGAAGTTTCTTGTACAAGTCCAGCTCAGTGTCAAGTAGTTCTTTTTGCATCTTTAAAAAAAATAGAAAACTCATTCTGTAGACAAAAAATAATTGTGGATGCTTTTTTCATAGAGTGCTGGTCCAATCTTGTGAAGTCCTGGGTCAGTAACTTTTTTATTGTAATTGGATTGTCTCCAGCGCAGGGGACCGATCAGCCTACATGGCTTATTATACGTGCACCTGATAAGGATTTGCAGTACATATATCTGCACCAAAAACTGGTCTTTTGGCAGGAAAAATGTTGCATAAAATACATGTGTTTCTGAAATGTCTTTTTTTGCCAATTCATTTGAATGGGTAAAAAAAGCTGCAAAAAAAGCTGGAAGTATTGACATGCTGCGAATCTGAAGCAAGGAAAAAAATAAGCAGCAAGTGCATGAGACTTCAGAAATCTAACTTCCATGGCAAGAAAGCCCAGAAAACCGCTATAAAAGTGCAACGTGTAAGCAAGCTTTTAAGGAGAAGGCAGAAGCTAGAAGAGAATGGAGAAAAAAAACATTTCTGATTTCTCCACCTGAGTGCCAACATGGTTTTATGGCACAGTGTTTTGGGCTGACATGGGAGTAACCAGGGCTGTGGAGTCGGTAAGCCACAGTTGCGACTCCGACTCCTGGATTTTATCAGGCTCCGACTCCGGCTCCTTCATAAATGGCCAATTCATAACAACAAATTCACTGTTGTAAAATATTAAACATCGTGCTTATTCAGTTTCTCACCATCATATAAGTAATCAGACCACTTAGAGCAAAAACTACATTTATTAGAATACAATTAGAATATAGCAAATAACTTTTATAAACTTTTCTAAACTGTAAGTAAATATGCAATAAACACTTTTATGCAGTTAATAAGAAGAAATCTATAAATTTGTCCTCAGAAAAAGTATTGCCTCTGTCAGATCCTCCTTCATGGATGCCCTCAAATCTAATCTAATTATTTTGAGAGAAGAGAACAACCTCTCTACACTAACTTGTGTTGGTGGCAAAGCAGTAACCACTCGGGCAACATCTCTGACAATGTCAGGATACAGAGGAATCGCTTGTTGCACTGTTATTTTTGATGAAAGGTCAAATTTCTCAATTTCTTTTAGTGCACATGAAAAATTCTGCTGAAATGTACTGGCTGTGTTCCTTGATGGGGATGACTTTTCTTCTATGCAGGAACGCTTTGCACGGTCCTTGTGATCCAAATATTTTTCGAAATTAAATTCTTCATCAGTTGATGATGAGGGTGAAGATGTGGCAGGACGACCAAATTCTTCTTGTTCCTCCTGACTGTTCTGCAACCCTTCCATCCTTACTGCTATTTCAAACAGAGCTTCTTTTCCTTTACTTAGCTGTTGATCATCTAGAAGAATCCGATGCATTGGGTCTACATTAACAGCTGCCAAAAGAATGTTATTTTGTAATAGTAGCTCCTCTCTCCGTTTCATTGATGTAGCAATGCCACTTGCAATTAACCCTCCTCCTTGGGACAGGCGAAACATCAGGTTCTTCCACTCCTTTAAGAAAATACCTGGCGTTAAGTCCTCTGCTTGTAATTTTTTAGTCACTGTAAATGGGTGCTCTAGCAATTTTTCCAGCTCAGTCACCTGATTCCACTGACTTTCATTTAGCGTCAGTTGAGGGTTAGCCATGTCTACAAGAAAGGTTTTCAGTTCAACCAAGTGCTGAATCATTAAGTAAGTACTGCCCCCATTGTGTGACTTGATCAATAATTGCCCCTTTTCCAGCACGTCTCTTCAAAATTGAGTCAACTTTAGGGGTTCTGGCAACAGTAGCCAATTTTCTCACCTTGCCAATCAGTGCAGCAGCATGTCCTTCTTGCAGACTGTCTCTTATAGCCAGCTGTAGCGTATGCACAACACAGCGCATGTGATGAATGAAAGAACATATTGACACAGTTTCAACAAGATCATATAAACTATCATGTTGCTGTTCATCTGAAGCAACTTCAGTTTGCTCCTCAGTTACAATACTGTGTTCCTCTATTTCAAACATTTTTGTGTCTGTGGACCCAGAATGTTCTTCTAGCTGCTGGTCACCATCATTACTCTCATTCATTAGCTTAATAGTACTTATCATATTTGAAGCATTGTCAGTTACGACAGAAAGAACTTGCTCTTTTTTAAGTTCAGTCTTGCAGAACCTTTTCCACCAAGACCTGGAGAAACTCACTGGTGTGATGAGCTTTGGTGTCTTTTACTGCCAATGTCTTGGTAACTATTTCATTTTTGTCACAAACAAATCGGACATTGATGGCAAAATAGTTCACTCTGTGACGTGTGCAGGCATCCATTTTAAGAAACAGAAAGCGTCCCTTGAGAGTTTTTTTAAGTTCTTCCTTTTGTTTAAAAGCTTCTTCGATTACTAATTTTCTAATACTCTCTCTCTCCAGAGAAACACCAAGCTTGCGGGCCATTTCCCCATTCAGACACATAAAAGCTGGTCGTGAAAATAATGAAATAGGCACACTATCCTTTACAAGCTCTATGATCTGTTTTTTAAATGTATCTACTGTCATTGTCACAGTAACTTTGTCACTGACAAAATATCTTGCAACTGATGGCTGCAAAGTTCTCTGCTCCTTTGTTTGGCTGGAAGAGCTGGGCACTGGTTCATTGGTTTGGATGCAGTCTTTCTCATCCACTGCTTTCAGTACTTCTGGATGAAAGCGCTGTAAATGTCTCTTTAGATTAGAAGCTCTGGTTGGAGCATTTTTATCTTTGCCTGAATATGCACTCATCTTGGCTTCACAGCATTTGTTTTCGTCTGGATCATTTGTCATACACTGACAGACATAATGTTTTCTATCTTGAGTGATGGTGAAATGTTCAAATACAGCTGATTTAATGTGATGCTTCTTTGACATTCTCAGGTTTTTAATTCTGCATTCACAATCCAAATGACAATTGTTTTTCCTAAAAACAATTGTACAAAATTATTGCCAGGTCGTACAACTGATATAGTGGTCAGTAATACTGTTATTATTCCTCATGTACTCACAGTTAACTGATGCAAAGTTTGTTGAAAGGATAATACTTCTTACAGTCTTCCTCTTCTGAGTAGCAGGCAGCTGTGAGATGCTTGGAAGACGCACACCTAGTATGATCTAGTCTAGAGGAGGAGCTTTACTACTAAGAATTTGCAACACATTTTCACTTTCAGTTTCATACATTGTAAGTAGGGGGGTTGGGGCAGCATGAGGTTAACCAAGTATAAGATTAGATAAGGGCAGTGGAGAACAGTGACACACAAGAAGTAAGAAATGTCTCTATCTCCAGCAGAACTGCTTATCACTGTTGTTCATAGTTTGATAGAACATATATATTTGAGTAACATTTATAAAATTCATATGAAAGTTCAATTATGAAATAAATACATTTTTTTTTAAAGCTGGAGTCGGAGTCGGTACATTTCTACCGACTCCAACCAAAACTAACTCCGACTCCACAGCCCTGGGAGTAACCCTTTAAGCATTCATAACTGGGTCATAATATGTGTCTCTATACATGGGCTACAGGTGGATGAGACACTGTACACAGATTTCCACCACTGCTCTACTGGTCATTATTTTAACCTTAAAATAAAAATGTGAGGTCCATTCCACGCCAATGTTGTCCCCTTTAGTTTGGGAGGAAATTACCTATCATGTGATGGATTTGAAGCCTACAGGAACCTGCCTGTTGACACCTTGCTTTAATAATCCATTGTGACTACTTTCAAAAGAATGGAGGACAACAGGCAAGTGACAACAAGCAGGACAGTACCTGAGATTTACTTTTAGTACTCCGCAAAGAATTTCCAGTAGATGAGACCGCTTTCAGCTCATCGCGTAGTTTGGTAATACTGTTAGTCATAGTTTCCAGCGTTTTCAAAACGTCTGCTTTGTCCTCTGCTTTCATGGCCTTATTTTTCTCCAATTTGGTTATAAGCATCTGTAATATATAAATTGATTAGACAAAAGACAATAAAAAAATAAGTGCAACCTATTACTGCACATTAGGACTACCTGACATCAATGCTAGCTACATTAACCCCTTAACGACCGCCGATACACCTTTTAACGGCGGTAGTTAAGGGTACATAAACCACAACGCCGTTAATTAACGGTGCTGTGGAAAAAGTGTATAGCGCCCCCCAGAGTCGGATTTTCTCTGGGGTCTCGGCTGCTGGGAGTCGCCGAGACCCAAGAGAACATGATTCTGGTCGGTTTTTACCGAGCCCGCTTTTGCGATCACAGTTATTAACCATATAGTAAAGAGAAATAGGGTCCCCGATCCCTCCCCAGTGGTCCTCGGGCCCTCCTGCATCCTCCGGAGGGTGCAGTCATCATCTTCAGGGAAGAAAAAGGTGGGCGCATGCTCAGCGTGCCCGACGAGATCTTCCGGTCGCCACCCGGCAGATTCCATTCATGATACATTTTGATATCTTTGATAAACCCTATCACAGTGATCAAAATAAAAAATAGTAAATAACCCCACCCCTTTATAACCCCCTTAGTTAGTGAAAAATAATGAAATAAAGAAAATATATTTATTTTCATTTTTCCATTAGGGTTAGGGTTTGGGTTGGATTAAGCGTTAGGGTTGGATTAAGCGTTAGGGGTGTGTTGAGGTTAGGTTTGTGGTTAGGGTTGGGGTTAGGATTGGGATTAGGGGTGTGTTGGGGTTAGGGTTTTGGTTAGAGTTGGGATTAGGGGTAGGGGTGTTTGGGGCTAGGGTTGAGTTAGAATTGAGGGGTTTCCACTATTTAGGCACATCAGGGGGTCTCCAAATGCAACATGGCGCCACCATTGTTTCCAGCCAATTTTGCGTTCCGAGCCCCGACGTGTGCCCAAACAGTGGTTTATCCCAACATATGGGGCATCAGCGTACTCAGAACAAATTGCACACCAACGTTGGGGGTCTAATTTCTCCTGTTACCCGTGGGAAAATAAAAAATTGGGGGCTAAAAAATCATTTTTGTGGAAAAAATTTTTTTTATTTTCACCGCTCTGCGTTATAAACTTCTGTGAAACAGTTAGGGGTTCAAAGTGCTCACCACACATCTAGATAAGCTCCTTAGGGAGTCTAGTTTCCAACATAGGGTCACTTGTGGAGGGTTTCTACTGTTTAGGCACATCAGGGGCTCTGCAAACACAACATGACGTCTGCAGACCATTCCATCAAAGTCTGCATTCCAAAACGGTGCTCCTTACCTTGCAAGCTCTGCCATGCGCCCAAACAGTGGTTCCGTCGCACATATGGGGCATCAGCGTATTCAGGACAAATTGCACACCAACTTTGGGGGTCTAATTTCTCCTGTTACCCTTGTTAAAAAAAAAATAGCAGGCTTAAAAAAAAAAAAAAAAAAAAAAAAAAAATTTGAGGAAAAAATTGTTTTTTATTTTCACAGCTCTGCGTTATAAACTTCTGTGAAGTACTTGGGGGTTCAAAGTGCTCACCACACATCTAATTAAGCTCCTTGGGGGGTCTATTTTCCCAGAATGGGGTCACTTGTGGGGGGTTTTCACTGTTTAGGCACATCAGGGGCTCTCCAAACGCGACATGGCGTCCGATCTCAATTCCAGCCAATTCTGCATTGAAAAAGTCAAACAGCGCTCTTTCCGTTCCAAGCCCTGCTGTGCGCAAAACAGTGGTTTATTCAGGAGAAATTGCACAACTAATTTTGTGGTTAATTTTCTCTGTTTACACTTGTGCAAATAAAAAAAATTGGTTATGAAGTAAAATGTTTGTAAAAAAAAAAAAAAAAAAAAAAAAAAAAAAGTTAAATGTTAATTTTTTCCTTCCACATTGCTTCAGTTCCTGTGAAGCACGTAAAGGATTAATAAACTTCTTGAATGTGGTTTTGAACACCTTGAGGGATGCAGTTTTTAGAATGGTGTCACTTTTGGGTATTTCCTGTCATATTGACCCCTCAAAGTGACTTCAAATGTGATGTGGTCCCTAAAAAAAATGGTTTTGTAAATTTTGTTGTAAAAATGAGAAATCGCTGATCAACTTTGAACCCTTATAAGTTCCAGAAAAACAATTTTGTGCTGATACGGTGTGAAATGTTATTTATTACCGTATTTTTCCGACCATAAGACGCACTTTTTACCCCAAAAATTTTGGGGGGGATGGCCAGAACATTTTTTTGATCGCTGGTCTCCCGCTGGCCAGCACGCATCGCTCCGTGTGACAGGTGGGAGACCAACGATCAGCGCGCTGGTAACTAAGCGGCGCGCAGCGCTTAGAAACCTGATGTGTACATTAGTTACCAGCGCGCTGGTGCAGGGAGCTGCTAACCAAGGTACATATCGGGTTTCTAAGTGCCGCGCGTTGCTTAGAAACCCGATGTGTACCTTGGTTATCAGCTCCCTGCACCAGCACGCTGGTAACTAAGGTACACAGTGGGTAACTAAGCGACGTGCGTCGCTTGTTACCCTCCTGTCGCTGGTGCTGATCGCTGGTGAAGCTGCCTGTTTGACAGCTCACCAGCGATCATGTAGCGACACACCAGCGACCCTGACAACGTAACGGGGCCCTAAGGCTACTTTCACACTTCCGTTTTTTTCCATCAGTCACAATCCGTTGGCTCGACGGATCCATCGCAGATTGTGAAAAACTGATGCGGCGAATTCTTTTTTCATCCGTTTCTTCCGTTTTTTGACGGATCCTTTTTTAAAAACACCCACAGACAGATAAATAGACATGGGATAGATATTATACATAGATATATCGCCATAGATATATCCATAGAGATCCATCTATGGATCCAGCTATGGATACTGCTATAGATCTATCTATGGATACAGCTATGGATCTATCTATGGATCCAGCTATGGATCCAGCTATGGTTCTATCTATGGATACAGCTATAGATCTATCTATGGATACAGCTATAGATCTATCTATGGATATAGCTATAGATCTATCTATGGATACAGCTATAGATCTATCTATGGATACAGCTATAGATATAGCTATGGATACATCTATAGATATAGCTATGGATACATCTACAGCTATATCTATGGAAATATCTTTGGATATATCTATGGATATACAGTACAGACCAAAAGTTTGGACACACCTTCTCATTCAAAGAGTTTTCTTTATTTTCATGACTATGAAAACTGTAGATTCACTCTGAATGCATCAAAACTATGAATTAACACATGAGGGTGTACACAGAGGGTGATGGAAAAGGCTGGGTGCACTTAGGAATCAAATTTCACTTTTTATTACTTCAATGAATTTGCAACTTGGCAAGTTATCTTGATTTATGGATAATCCCCCTTACTCACTTCTATTCTTTAACCTCTTCCCATCATGGCAATCTTCCATTCTTGCGCTTTTTCCTCACCTTTATGCAAGAGCCACAACTTTTTTCCATCTACAATGATGTACGAGGTGAGTTTTTTCGTTTCTTTTACTTTTCTCTTTGTTAGGATACTTGCACACTTGCGTTATGGGGGTGATTTGTGCGCTGGGCGCAGCGAAAAAAGGGCGCATGCGCCGGCAAAACCATACCAGCGCACGGCCAGTGTACCCAACGCTAAATATAGGGTACGCTGATTGCATGCAGCATCATGTGACCATAGGAGGAGCTGAACCGTCGGGGCGCAACCGGGGGGCGGAGCTTAGCAGCGGCCGAGTGTTGCGACTGATAACGCAAGTGTGCAAGTAGCCTTAGTCTGATCACTTATACTATATGCTGTGATACCACAACATTGCAGTAGTCAAAATCATGGCCTCCTATAAAAACCACAGGATTTCATAGCAGTACAGTCGTGACAGGCATGAGTGGTCTTCAGCAGCGCCTTGCCTGTCATGGCAATCCATCAGCACCCCGAAACTGCGTCGTGGGGTGGGGGCGATTGGCATGTGGTATGGTGTGCTGTAAATGCCACTGTGGGAGACTAACAGTTCTATATAAAGGCATTAACCCCTTTACCCCCAAAGGAAATTAGGCGAAAATATTGAAAATTTCCAACTTTGAGTTATTGTGCCCTTAAAATCAGAGAGATGGCACACAAAAAACTTAATAAGTAACATTTCCCACATGTTTACTTTATAGCAGCACAATTTTGGAACCAAAAATTTTTTTTGTTAGGAAGTTATAAGGGTTAAAAGTTGACCAGCGATTTCTCATTTTTACAACACCAATTTTTTTTAGGGACCACATCACATTTGAAGTCACTTTGAGGGGTCTATATGATATAAAATACCCAAAAGTGACACCATTCTAAAAACTGCACCCCTCAAGGTGCTCAAAACCACATTCAAGAACTTTATTAACCATTCAGGTGCTTCACAGGAATTTTTTGAATGTTTAAAAAAAAAAAAAATATGAACATTTAACTTTTTTTCCCAAAAAAAAATTCAAGTCCAATTTTTTTTTTATTTTACCAAGGGTAACAGGAGAAATTGGACTGCAAAAGTAATTGTGCAAATTGTCCTGAGTACGCTGATACCTGATATGTGGGGGGGACCACTGTTTCAGCGGATGGCAGAGCTCGGAAGGGAAGGAGAGCTGTTTGACGCAAAATTGGCTGGAATTGACATTGGGCGCCATGTAAGGTTTGGAGAGCCCCTGATGTGCCTGAACAGTGGGAACCCCCTACAAGTGACCCTATTTTGGAAACTAGACCCCCCAAGGAACTTATCTAGATGTGTGTTGAGCACTTTGAACCCCCCAGTGCTTCACAGAAGTTTATAACGCCCAGGTGTGAAAATAAAAAAAAATCATATTTCTCTATCGCTTCATTGGGGGACACAGGAACCATGGGGTGTATGCTGCTGCCACTAGGAGGCTGACATTATGCAGAAAAAAAAAAAGTTGGCTCCTTCTCTGCAGTGTAGACCCCACCGACAGGAAGTAGGATGTTCAGTTTAGCTTAGTGTCAGTAGGAGGTGGACACGGGTCTTTCACTAGACCCTTATCTACCTCAATGTGCGTCGTTTCTTTTCAGGTTTTCCGGAGGGATACAGTGTGAATGGTCACTACTGTACTCCCACACAGAGACTATGAGTACGGCGTGTACTGCCACCCCGTATCCTCATATGTCTGGACGGCAGGACCCAATCCCCTAGTACAGAAGCGTGCTTAGGTGTTCCAGACCCGGTCCTGGCCCACCGTCTCCCACCTACTCGCCCACCAGAGCCTGTTAGTTGGATGAGACGTGACATCCGGCAACCGTCAGGACGACTTCACCATAAAAAGATAAGTAAAGAAGAGGAGACCCCTTGTCAGGTGTAGACGGTCACTGGTAATCTAGGCCCCGGCTTATATTCGGACCTAGTCCTCCCTTTCCCCTGGCCGCTCTCCTGCCGCACTTGTGGGGAGCTCACTTCCCGGCTGAGGCCGGCGGATCATTCACCCTCCTTTCGCCGGGCGCTGTGCGCTTCAGGCTTTCCTCAGTTAGTGCCTTCCCTCAGAATAGGCGACGGTGGGCAGCAACCTGCTCTCCTCAGCGCTGTGCCCCCGCCCCACCGTTTTTCCCCCACACCGGTCTATCTTTCTGATAGGATCCGGATTATAGCTCCAGCATTTTCCGGGCCTCCGCGCTGCCCCCGCTCCGTCTGCGGTTTCCAGGGTCTAATCTAGGCCCTGCCTTCATTTGCGGCCTAGTCCTCGGTAGCTCCCCCCCCCCCCCCCCCCGTCTTCACTGTATTCGGGCGGGCTTTTTTCCCACCCGTCTCACCTCACTTCCCCGGCGCAAGCTCCGCCCTCTCTACCTGGCCTCACATGCGGCGCAGAGATAGTAGCCATCACTGCCATCTTCCTGCACCCAGAGCTGAAGTTTAGCTCCGTCCCCTTGCGGGCTGTGCAGAGCAGTGTTTTTCACAGCGTGCTCATTCTATGGCGGCGAGAAGAGTCTTCCTTGGACCTCGGCATCCTCCAGCAGTCGCATTCTCCCAGCGTGGGACCCGGTTAGGCAGGAAGGTGAAGGCACTATCTCCGCTCAGCCTAATCAGGTACGATGTGGAGTATAAGCCCCTCATAGTAAAACTAAGCAGGGCCACACTTTCCGCAGGTCCAGTGAAGGAGCAGAGAATCCATCTTTGCTAATGTGTCTCATGTGATATGCGCTATAGTCGTGCCGTACAATCGATAGTGGTATAGGGACAGTCATTAGCGTAATAGCACCCTGCAGCCGTACAGTCCCCGACGTAATAGTTCTCTGGAGCCGTACAGTCACCAACAATGGGTTTTCTGGAGCCGTATGGTTTTTGATATAATGGTACTCTGGAGTCGTGCAGTAACCGACGTTACAGTACTCTAGAGCCATACAGTCACTGACGTAGTAGTACTCTAGAGGCGTGTACTTCACTGGCATAATAGTAATCTGCTGCACAGTCTCTAGTGCATCAGTATGTCTGGTGTCATAGCATACAGAGCCATGTAGAGCCACGCTGCTGTCTACTGTAATTGCCGCATGGAGTTTGTCTGGTAGAAAGTTCCACCGCAATTGCAGATGTGCATTAATTTTCAGTAGAGCAAGACTCGACCATTGCCTCGCACATATTGATGCTGGAGCCCTGGCATAGCAACTGCTTCCATATTTACTGCTCACAGGCACTCGCCCTTCCTTTTTCTGCAGCTCCCTCCGGACGCTGGCTTCACACTGCCCTAAGCAGAATAATGAGCTGCTTCTATCTCTTCACGTCTGCAGTGTTTTGAGCTGGACTTCCAGCTGGATAGAAGTCTGTGTTACCTGGCTATTGTCGGCTGTGGCTTAGTGGATAAGGAAGCTGTCCACAACTCGCAGGTCCAGGGGTTGGAACCCTGGCGCACAATAGAGAATAGAGTTTAGTCTCTTTCTGATCCCAGACCTACTGTTCTACTGTCAAGAGAATTGACTGGTCAGAATCTGCTTTAATACAGACTTCAGGGTACGGCTTTCTACACGTGAAGCCGTTATTCTACCTAATGTCGTCAGGTATCCAGACCCAGACGGCAACACAGAAGCCGTTATTCTGCCTAAGGTCATCAAGTATCCAGGCCTAGACCGCACCGCAACACAGAAATGGCTGTCTCCTATATCCTTCTCTGGGTTCTCTCCACGCTGATTTGTTCACAGGATACTTAGAGCCGAAGGCAGCTGTGCTATATCCGCTATCCAGGCTTCAGACGCACCACCTACCAGGTACAGTGGTTGAAATGGCCGTATTACTGTGGAGACGTGTCGGGGGTTGACTGCTTCAATAGTACTGGTGTTCTATATGGTATTCAGGTAAGTCAGACGCCATCGTCTTCAGGTTTCTCATGTCCTATTGCAGCAGTATTCTATCCCTTATCAAGCACTTGGATAGTCCTCTACCAGACAGGTTTAGTCAATATACGCCATCTTTCTGGTAACTCAAGCGTACCCGAAGTCCATCGACTACACCGGCCTGGCTCTACTGTCCCATTGTCAGATGAGTCAGGAGTGCTCTCTCACGTTCCTCAGGGTCCTTTGCAGCTTTTGCCTAGCTCCCGTATAATCACCACTCGAGCTGAGGTGTCGGCATTTATTACTTCTGGCGGGCTGCAGCTGCGATTTCAAGCCTCTTTCATGAGAGTCTAAAGCCCCCGTTACACATAGCGATATCGCTAGCAATATCGCTGTAACGTCACCGATTTTGTGACGTAGCAGCGATATCGCTATGTCCGATACTTACCTCCGACTGGCTCCCCCGCTGTCTGGCGCTGATCGCGCAAGAACGTCCTCGACCGTTTCTCTTCGGGCGCTTCCTGCTGGGCTTCCTGTGCCGCCGAGCGACGCGTGGATGCGGGCGGGAGGACGTCAGGATCGCGTCGTCTGACAGGTAAGTAGCGACCCCCGACCCCTGCTATGTCGCTGGTGAGATCTGCCTATGTGGCAGCTCACTAGCGACCACTTAGCGATGCACCAGCGATCCATATTGTTGTCGAGATCGCTGGTGCATCACTAAGTGTAACGGTACCCTAAGACATCGTTCAGCTGCATATTTCATAGTCAATAACATCTGTGGTTTGTTAACAGTTAAACGTAAAAGGCTACCATGTCCAAACGCAGTGGATCTCTGTACCACAGAGCGGATCTCAGTAGCAACATAACTGGATACTCCACCTTCAGGTAGGTCAGACACTCCCGTGTCAGGTACGGATGGTCGAGGTTTACTGTGACATGATCTGGACCCTAAGTGTGAGTTGCTCCACAAGAGTTTTTGTCCCACCTTCTGATCAGTTTACAGTACCGTCCGCGGGCTATCTTTATTGCCCGGTATGTTACACCTATCATTAATGTTTGACTAATAGTAGTTTATAGGTTCTAGTATGTCCTAAGGGCCTTCGAGCTACCACAATACCTAAGCTCCTTATTTGTCGAAACTTAGCTATTCTTTCTTACAGACACCGGATAAAGCCTCCAGCAGCTCACAGATGTGACTTCTGACCGTGACTGGGACAAGTATCCCACCTCAGACAGGAGTGGGATCTCACTCTGCGCAAGTATCGACCAGGGTAGAAAGTTGCTCCAGTCTTGGATCTAAGGATGAGTCTGGTGATAACACGTTTCTTATTTCAGCTAGAATTATATTTTTCACTGTGATCTTCGGGCGCGTGTTGTCTTAGACTTAGGCACGCGGATCTACACACTGCAATCCCCCTCCCTACTCCAGAGGGTCCAGGATGGATTCGGTCGTTTACATCGTCATAAGGATTGACCTTCCTTTCATCAGCCTAGTTGTCTTTCTGGGGTCTATTTGATCTACCTAGAGACAACTTTCTTTGCAATTGACATACTCCATGTTTTGCCATGGACTTTCCTTGCTCGACTATTCACTTTTATAAGTCCAGCTAGACTATTTTTTCCCACACTCACCCTCATCCCTGTATGCTGGGTTTATCTTCCTCTTGATCTCAGTCAGAAAAGTCATCCAGTAGTCTTCAGTCTACCTGCTTAATCGAGCAATCAGTTGTTTCTTCATAGCCAACCTGTGCCTACATCGCAGCGATGAGATCCAAGTTATCCCCAGGTTCCATTCAGTACGTTTTCAGTGTTCGGTTTTTTAGCAGGTTCTCAGGGCCTGCTCTCAGGTCTTATCATATTCTCATGGAACGGACTTCAGCCGTTTCCAAACAAAGGGGCGCCTCAGTATATCTTTTTTCTCCTGAGCGCTTCACAAATTAGACTACTTCTGCGACTACAAACCCTCTGGTTCCACGTTCTCCTCCACTATGGTCCTTCCTCGCCCAGACGTTCATCCCTCAGGGATACCAACGTCGAATTCACACAGTAGTTAGCAGGGTCAACCTTCAAAGCACCCGCTGCTATAGCGTGTCCTGCCTTAGCCCCCACTCGTGTTGCAAAGTTCTATAGATGCGTGGCCTAGCTTGCTCAGAGCATTCTTTCTGGAGACCAGTCGGAAGATTTGACCGTCCTCACTGTCCAAAAAATTTTCTTGCATGGAGACATAGTTTTTCGCCTAATCGTTCCCATCTAAGGGTCCATTTGGCTTTCGATTTCATGAGCGAAATTATCCCCAAAGAGGTCCCTCACCAACTATCCGTTCCTTCCGTGTGGCTCCAATAGGCCAAATTATTAAGGAGCTCACCGGAAGGACAAGCACTCCCCTTCCTCAGGCTAAGCCTCGTCGTTCTTCAATGCTTTTTCCTTAGCATGACGTTTGGGGATCTAGGATTGAGTCCATCCTTGTTTTTTTTTCAGGAAGTAATTTTCTTCATTCAACATTTACCTTCTGTGAATCGCATGATCTTTTCCTTGCTCCATGAAGCTCTTATCCAGGTCCTGGTTTCTTCAGGGCTTTGGCGATGTCTGCTTTTGCAACGAACGGGTTCATTTTCCTTTTTCAGTTGGTATCTTTCCCTTTCAGACTCTCAACCACTCCTGGGGTCTTCCAGAGTCTGTAGCAGCTGTGGTGCACTTCCTGTGGATCAAGGGTCCACTCTCCATCATTCTGAATTCACTTTCTTTCGTCCGCCTCGGACTTTTCCTTCGTGACGCCCTCTCATCAGGCTACTTGGCCACAGCAACGGTACTTCTCAAGCTCAGGCTCGAAGTGTAGAGGTCCTCTGGCCTTCAAGTTAGAGTTCTGTTCGCGGAAACTGGTCGGCATTAGTAGGGTTGCCGGCTCAGGAAGGACTGCGTTCTTTTGAGTACGATGCACTCTGCCTGGGCAGTGTGTGTCCTCCTGACGGTACTCTTTGAGCCTTCGTCTGGCACCTATGCAGTGTGATAATATGTCCTCCACAGGTCCATAAGATTTTCAATGCCCATGCCTAGCTTCGGCAAGTGCCGATCGGGGTAAAAAAGACCTCACAGGTGACCTTGCAGGTGATGAGGGTGACTTCCTCATCCTGATGGAGATATTTGCTGTTCCCTCCCCTTGGGGACTGCTTTGGTACGTCCCATGGTTCCTGAGTCCCCCAATGAAGAGATAGAGTAAACAGGATTTTTAGTTGCTTACCGTAAAATCTGTCGTTTACAGATTGCTTCTCCTACTGCTTTCTCACTAACTGAACATCCTACTTCCTGTTGGTGGGGTATACACTGCGGAGGAGGAGCTAACTTTTTTTATTCTGCATAGTGTCAGCTTCCTAGTGTCAGCAGCATACACCCCATGGTTCCTGTGTCCCCCAATGAAGGCTCAGAGAAACAGATTTTACGGTAAGCAACTAAAAATCCTGTTTTTCTCCACAAACATGATCTTTTAGTCCCCATTTTTTTATTTTCCCAAGGGTAACAGGAGAAATTCGACCCCTAAAGTTGTTGTCCAATTTGTCCTGAGTACGCTGATACCCCATATTTGGGAGAAAACTATTGTATGGGCACACGTTGGGGTTCGGAAGGGAAGTAGTGACGTTTTGGAATGCAGACTTTGATGGAATTGTCTGCGGGTGTCATGTCACGTTTGGGGAGCCCCTGATGTTGAAATAGCACAAAATGAGGACTTAAAAATCCTACCAATAATACAAGAAATCAAGATGCAGTGGACCCATATAATTAAGATGGCAAGACAGGTGCAAGAATACCGATGAAACAACCGCTCACAGCCTACCAATACATGGAGGGGGCGGTTGCTTGGAATATTGATGCACAATAAAAACTTGTATGCGGCACTGTTCACACTGTGGCAATGCACAGCATCCAGGTTAACAGCCTAGTAGTGACACCCATCTATTAGATCAGGCAGGCTGCCCAGCGATATAAAAATAAATGCCATGTGGAGAGCCCCTGATGTGCCTAAACTGTGGAAACCCCCCAAGTGACCCCATTTTGGAAACTATACCCCCAAGGAACTTATCTAGATGTGTGGTGAGCACTTTGAGCCCCCAAGTGCTTCACAGAAGTTTAGAACGTAGAGCCATAAAAATAAAAAAAAAAAAATCATTTTTTCCACAAAAATGATATTTTTGCCCCCAATTTTTTATTTTCCCAAGGGTAACAGGAGAAATTGGACCCTAAAAGTTGTTGTGCAATTTGTCCTGAGTAGGCCGATACCCCATATGTGGGGGTAAACCACAGAGCTTGGAAGGGAAGGAGCACCGTTTGACTTTTTCAACGCAGAATTGGCTGGAATTGAGATCAGACGCCATGTTGCATTTGGAGAGCTCCTGATGTGCCTAAACAGTGGAAACCCCCCAATTCTAACTCCAACCCTAACCCCAACACACCCCTAACCCTAATCTCAGCCCTAACCCTAATGGAAAAATGGAAATAAATACATTTTTTTTAATTTTTATTATTTTTCCCTAATGAAGGGGGTGATAAAGGAGGGTTTGATTTACGATTTATGGCGGGATTTTATGTTTGGCAGCTGTCACACGCTAAAAGACGCTTTTTACTGAAAAAATAGTTTTGGCATCACCACATTTTGAGAGCTACAATTTTTCCATATTTTGACCCACAGAGTCAGGTGAGGTCTTATATTTTGTGGGACGAGTTGACGTTTTTACTGGTACCATTTTCGGGTACGTGACATTTATTAATCGCTTTTTATTCTCATCTTTGGGACGCAGAATGAACAAAAACCAGCATTTCATGCTGGGGGGGGGGGGGGCGTTTACACCGTTCCGCGTATGATATAATTGATAAAGCAGTTTTATTCTTCTGGTTAGTATGATGACAGCGATACCTTATCTATGTTGTTTTTTTATGTTTTGGAGCTTTTATGCAATAAAAACAATTTTATATAAAAAATTATTTTTGCATCACTTTATTCTGCGAGCTATAACTTCTATTTTTTGCTGATGACGCTGTATGGCGGCTCGTTTTTTGCGGGACAAGATGACGTTTTCAGTGGTACCATGTTTATTCATATATGTCTTTTTGATCGCGAATTATTGATCTTTTTGTTCAGCGGTACAATGAAAAAACATTGTTTCTTGCCTTTTTTAAGGGGTTCACTAAAGGGGTTAACTATTGGGACAGTTCTATAGGGCGGGTCGTTACGGATGCGGCGAAACTAAATGTGTATTTTTATTGGGGTTTTTTTATTTACAAAACAATAGAATTAGGGATTTTTTTTAATTTATTTAGGATTTTTTTTAATCATTTTTTACATTTTTTTTTACTTTATTATATTGTCCCACTGTGGGATATTACTATAAAGTGTCAGATCGCTGATATGACACTTAGCTGATCTGACACAGTGCTCTGCAGAGGCTTTCACAGATCCTGCTCTCAGAAGGCACTGAGAAAGCCGCCTCCCTGCAGGACCCCGAAAGCCCCCTCGGCCATATTGGATCCTGCAGGGAGGAGGCCGTCGGAGCAACGCAAGGACATCGCGTTGCTCCAAGGGTCTTAGGGATTCACGCAGGGAGTCCCCTCCCTGCACGATTCTTCCCTATGCCCCCGGTACATTGCGATCATGTTTGATCGCAGTGTGCCAGGGGTTAATGTGCCAGGAGTCAGCTGTGATAATCAGCTGACACCCGGTCACGATCAGCTGCGCCCCCCAGCGTTCTGACACTGGACAGCCACCGTACCGAGAGCCCCGCTGCTTGCTGGGAGGAAAACCGCAATTCTCCCCGGCAGACTCACTTTCAGTCATAGGGGTTGCAACAGCCCAATTTCAGTCACCTCTGTGTGAAGAGTACGGTGACTAACGCCCTTGGCACAGACTGACAGTCAACCCTAATGATAAGCCAGCTGTCAGTCAGTGACGGGAGCTGTTACAGCCAGCGACCTCTATACATACAGCAGTGACTGAATCCGTGCCGGCATCGCCTCAATGACTGAAAGAGTGAGGCTGCCAAGGGGAATAACGTTAATATCCTCCGAGCATTGAAGTTCTCAGTGACGGCTCTGCACATTGTCAGAATGCTATTTACCTGGAGATTATTCTCAGGGTAATGGTTATTTTAATTGACAGGTGCCCTTCAACTTCTGCTGAGCTCCACTTGCTAATGTTACAGGATGGCTGAATAAAGCCCTCATCAACCTGAAATACAGTTCAGCTTCTGAGGCAGCTTCAGAGACTGGGATGTTCCATTGTGTCACATGTAAGGAAGGGGTTATAGATTAGTAGAGTATGAGCTTCAATTTTTTTACCTTCTGTGTTTCTATGTGTTTTTCCAAAATTTCCTGCTTTTTCTTCCTTACATCTTGTTGAAGTTTTAACGCTTCCTATTGCAAGGGAAAAAATTGCTATTAAATGCAGGCATGAAGCAAAGGAAGAGTATAAACCCTATACTTAAAGAGAATCTGTCACCTCAATTTGGCGCTGTATGTAAATGGGTTGTGTCTGGTCCGTTGGGTGGTGTTTTGGCTCCTTCCTTCCACCCCTCCTTGGCCGCTGTAAGCAATATTTCAGGTAATTTCCTAGTTGTCATCCATATTACGTGTGTGCGCATTGCAATCTTCAATCGCGCGTGCGCAGTATGCTTTGCCCAACAGCGGGAAAAGCCGAAAAGAATTAGTATGCATGCGCCGGTGAACTATGTCCTGGAACACAGAAATGACAGCGAAATACAGTGCTCAAAAAAATTAAAGGGAACACTTAGATAACAGAATATAACTTCAAGTAAATCAAACTTCTGTGAAATCAAACTGTTCACTTAGGAAGCAACACTGATTGACAATCAAGTTCACATGCTGTTGTGCAAATGGAATAGACAACACATGGAAATTATTGGCAATTATCAAGACACCCTCAATAAAGGAGTGGTTCTGCAGGTGGGGACCACAGACCACATCTCAGTACCAGTGCTTTCTGGCTGATGTTTTGGTCATTTTTTTAATGTTGGTTGTGCTTTTATACTCATGATAGTATGAGACGGACTCTACAACCCACATAAGTGGCTCAGGTAGTGAAGCTCATCCAGGATGGCACATCAATGCGTGCTGTGGCAAGAAGGATTGCTGTGTCTGTTAGCATAGTGTTCAGAGGCTGGAGGCGCTACCAGGAGACAGGCCAGTACACCAGGAGATGAGGAGGGGGCCATAGGAGGGCAACAACCCAGAAGAAGGACCGCTACCTTCGCCTTTGTGCAAAGAACAACAGGAGGAGCACTGCCATAGTCCGGCAAAATGACCTCCAGCAGGACACAAATGTGCATGTGTCTGCACAAACTGTTAGAAATTGACTCCATGAGGATGGTCTGAGTGTCCGACGTCCACAGATGGGGGTTGTGCTCACAGCCCAACACCGTGCGGCTCTCCAAAGAAATGCCACCTCACACCATTACTGACCCACTGCCAAACCGGTCACGCTGATGGATGTTGCAGGCAGCAGATCGCTCTCCACGGCGTCTCCAGACTGTCACATGTGCTCAGTGTGAACCTGCTTTCATCTGTAAAGAGCACAGGACACCAGTGGCGAATTTGCCAATCCTGGTGTTCGGTGGCAAATGCCAAGCATCCTGCACGGTGTTGGGCTGTGAGCACGTCGGGCACTTAGACCATCCTCATGGAGTCCCAGCGCCAGGAATGGAAAATTAAAAATCCATTTTATTGTGCCATTGCATATTAAAATTCCAGCAGGTACAGCATATCTGTCGGATGACTACAGAACAACGCGTTTCGACGCCTCAGGTCTTAATCATGTTCTGACATTAAATGCAACCAACTTCCTTTTGTTGGATTCTCCCACCTGAAAAAATCAGAAGAACTTTGTTTGGTACTCCCACAATTATCATAGCAGGAGCTGCTTTGGAGCAGTCCACACATGTGCTTCTGATTTTTTCAGGTGGGAGAATCCAACAAAAGGAAGTTGGTTGCATTTAATGTCAGAACATGATTAAGACCTGAGGCGTCGAAACGCGTTGTTCTGTAGTCATCCGACAGATATGCTGTACCTGCTGGAATTTTAATATGCAATGGCACAATAAAATGGATTTTTAATTTTCCATTCCTGGCGCTGGAACTTCTTTTTTCTTTCCTATTATTGATTGACTGCCTAGTCAAATCCGTGCGCAGGATCTGGATCCTACCAGCAAGACAGTGCGGAGATGAGCTGGATTAATTTCTCTTTTTTTATCCTCATGGAGTCGGTTTCTAACCGTTTGTGCAGAAATATGCACACTTGTGGCCTGCTGGAGGTCATTTTGCAGGGCTTTGGCAATGCTCCTCCTGTTCCTCCTCGCACAAAGGCGAAGGTAGCAGTCCTGCTGCTGGGTTGTTGCCCTCCTACGGCCCCCTCCACGTCTCCTGGTGTACTGGCCTGTCTCCTGGTAGCGCCTCCAGCCTCTGGACACTACGCTGACAGACACAGCAAACCTTCTTGCCACAGCTCGCATTGATGTGCCATCCTGGATGAGCTGCACTACCTGAGCCACTTGTGTGGATTGTAGAATCCGTCTCATGCTACCACAAGTGTGAAAAAACAACCAACATTCAAAAGTGACCAAAACATCAGCCAGAAAGCATTGGTACTGAGATGTGGTCTGTGGTCCCCACCTGCAGAACCACTCCTTTATTGCAAGTGTCTTGATAATTGCCAATAATTTCCATCTGTTGTCTATTCCATTTGCACAACAGCATGTGAAATTGATTGTCAATCAGTGTTGCTTCCTAAGTGGACAGTTTGATTTCACAGAATTTTGATTTTTAAGTGTTCCCTTTATTTTTTTGAGCAGTGTATTTCCGGGACATAGTTCACCGGCGAAAGCGCACTAATGCTTTTCGGCTTTGCCCGCAGTTGGGCAAAGTATACTGCGCACGCGCATAATATGGATGACAACTACGGAAATTACCTGAAATACTGCGTACAGCGGCCAAAGAGGGTGGAGGGAAGGAGCCAAAACCCTGCCTATCAGACCAGGCACAACTCATTTACATACAGCGCCAAATTGAGGTGACAGATTCCCTTTAATAGGGGCTGTCAGAGCAGATTAAAACACAATAAGCAGATGGTGGCGGCCTAAATGGGAGTCCAGACATACAACAGCAGTGTATTCATAAAAGTAATGTTGACGTTGTGTTTTTTGCAGCTTTTTTTAATGCAAATTTTACGCTACGTCTTACAGTGCCATCAAGGTCCAAGATATCTTGGAAATCTCATGCACACATTGCTTTTTTCCCCTGACCGATTTGGAAAACCGCTGCGTTTTTGCAAACTGCAGTGTGTCACTTTGTTTAGCGCATTTGCAACATTTTTTCACCCATAGGAAACAATGGATAAGTGCAAAAACATAGGTGTCAGTTTTTGCCTCCTGGTGGCCGCAGCATAACACCCATGGTCTGTGTCCCCGAATGAGGTGAAGGAGAAGACATAGGTATCAGTTTTTTCTGTGTTTTTGGTGAAAAAATCTAAGGAAGTTAAATCATGCTTTTTGTGGGGGCACTATCAACACTCACAAGAGACAGCTAGAACAGAGCAATAAATACTCAGCAAAAAAAAAAAAAAAAATTCAGTAAAAACTGCTTTTTGTTAGCTTCCTTAGAGCCAAGAGAGCAGGTTTTGCCTATGGGGAGAAAAGAAGCCATCATTGGGGGACACAGGTTACCACGGCTGTATGCTGCTGCTAGGAGGCTGACACTATGCAAAAAGAGAAAATTAGCTCCTCCCCGGCAGTATACACCCACCGACAGGCACCAAGTACCTCAGTTGCTGTAACAAGCAGTAGGAGAAGCAACAATAACTCTGAAAATATGTACCAACCCAACAAGGGACTCGTGGGCCCAACTGTTATGAATGAGTCACCGAAGGAGGAAAAAAACAAAAATATAAGCTAAGTCCAGAAAACCGGAGAGGTTGGTAGCTATCGGATTGCAGACCCCTGATCCTATCAACAACAACTAACAGTAGCCGTGGGGGGTTCCTACGATGCCCTAGACCCCTCGATCACAGCCGGAGAACTAAATAGGCCTAAAGAAAGGGGAAATCTAAACTGCCCCAGAGCAGACCCCAAAGCAATAGGCAGCACCCAACATATAATGACGGTGAAGCAAGATGAAAACACTAACACAGATAGAAAGATAGGTTGAGCAAACGATGTGGCCCAAGCTAACTAAAAAGGACAGGATAGAAAAGCTGCTGTCTGCAATCCGTAAAAAACCCTACCAAAAAATGTCCCAACCGTCTGATAGGAAAAAAGGCCCCGAAGTCGCTAGGACTTCAAAAAGACTATATCAGCACTCAGGTAAATTCTGAAGACAGAGCAAAGAGACAAACTGATCAGAGACAAAAATGGAACTCAGCACACCCCCGACCGGGGATGGCTGAACTCCAAAAAACAAGGTAAAAAACACAAAACTAATAAGTTCAATAGCAGAGCAAAAACTTATCTTTGGGAAGCAGGAATCAGACTGGTCTCCAAGAATCCAGCAGAGAAATCACTAGCGACTCAGAAGGGCGTCGGCTGCCTTATATCCAGTCAGAATTTCCTGTTACCCAGTCATAATCCACCAGATCAGGTGTTTGGTAATCAGCCTCACTACCTTCCTTCACCAGAATAGGGAGTTCATCAGACATCGACGGTGAAGGGGAAAATGAAATCACAACACCCAACACTGTACGACTTAAACAGGGAGGGTGCTGTGTCCCCCAATGAAGGCTTCAAGAAAGATTTTACGGTAAGAACCAAAAATCCCTCTTTCTTTAGCGCCTCATTGGGGGACACAGGTTACCATAGGATGTCCCAAAGCAGTGCAAGGGTGCGAAGAGAGCTTAGGGAAATATGAAGACAGGACTTAGGTCGGCCGGTGTGCTACCGCCGCCTGCAGAACCTTCCTACCTAAGCCTGCATTAGTCGAGGCCTGGGTATGAACCTTGTAGAACCTCGCAAAGGTGTGCAAGGACGACCAGGTGGCGGCCCTGCAAAGTTGTAAAGCCGAAGCCTGGTGTCGGACAGCCCAAGAAGCAGCTACAGCCCGGGTGGAGTGGGCTCTCACTCCCGGAGGGGGCCGTTTTTCCTGAACGCGGTAAGCTTCCAGGATAGTAGAACGAACCCAGCGAGAGAGATAGTGGACTTCGGATTGACGAAAAGAAGCGGTCCTGGCCAGATAGACACCACATCCTGCTTGTGGAGTGACTTTTCCAGCGGATGAACAGGCGAAGGACAAATGGAGGGGAGCACGATGTCCTCATTGATGTGGAAGGAAGATACCACCTTGGGAAGGAAGGAGGGAACGGGCCTGAGAACGACCTTATCCGGATGAAGGATTAGGTACGGAGAACAACAGGATAAAGCCGCTAGCTCAGAAACTCTCCTAATGGATGTAATGGCAATCAGAAAAGTCACCTTCCATGAGAGAAGGGAAAGAGGAATGTCCTGGATAGGCTAGAAAGGCGCACTTTGGAGAGCGCCGAGAACGAGATTAAGATCCCACGGATCTATCGGAGAATGGTGAGGAGGGACAACGTGGGCAACTCCCTGGATGAAGGTCTTGACTTGAGGCAAGGAGGCCAGATCCTTCTGGAAAAGAATTGCCAGAGCTGAAACCTGGCCTTTGAGAGAACTGAGGGACAGGCCTGCACCTAGGCCGGATTGAAGGAAACCAAGTATGGATGGAATAGAGAACGACATTGGAAAAACATTGTTGGTAAATGCGGGAGGAGGCTGGTTTTCTAGCTCTAATCATGGTCTGAGAGACCTGGTTGGAAAAACCTGATTGCCTCAACAGCCAAGCCATTAAACTCAGAGACTGAGAACTCTGGTGGTAAAGGGGGCCTTGTGAGAGAAGATCCGGACGGTCTGGAAGTCTCCAGGGGACGTCCGAAAGCATGTTCACCAGCTCCGCATACCAAGGACGTCTTGGCCAGTATGGGGCTACCAGAATTACTGGGATGCCTTCTGATTTTATTTTCTTGACCACCCTTGGAATCAAGGCCAGTGGAGGAAACAAGTAAGGGAGTCGGAACTGAGACCACGGGATTACCAGAGCGTCGTAACAGACGGCCAGGGGATCCCTGGACCTGGCTACGAAGCGGGGAACTTTGTGGTTCATCCGAGACGCAATGAGGTCGATGTCTGGAGTGCCCCAACGCTGGCATATCTTATTGAAGACCGTGGGGTGGAGAGACCATTAGCCTGATGCTAGGCCCTGGTGACATAGGAAGTCAGCTGCCCAATTTTCCAT
The DNA here is from genome assembly GCF_039654945.1 of Dendrobates tinctorius. Classification (NCBI taxonomy): domain Eukaryota; kingdom Metazoa; phylum Chordata; class Amphibia; order Anura; family Dendrobatidae; genus Dendrobates; species Dendrobates tinctorius. The sequence continues at coordinate 54,317,543 of NW_027361732.1, forward strand.
CCCTGGAATGTGAACAGCGGAGATTGCCGGAACGTAACGCTCTGCCCAATGTAGAACCTTTGCTACTTCTGCCATTACTCGTTTGCTGTGAGTACCGCCCTGGCGGTTTATGTACGCCACAGCCGTGGCGTTGTCTGACTGGATTCGGACTGGTTTGTCCGCGAGAAGAGGCTGCCAGATGAGGAGAGCAAGGAAGATCGCTCTGATTTCCAGCAGGTTGATGGGGAGCAGAGACTCTTGGGCGTTCCAACGCCCTTGGGTGGTCTTCCGCTGGAAAACCACTCTCCACCCTAGAAGACTGGCATCGGTGGTGATGACTTGCCACTGAAGAGGAAGAAAGGACCTCCCTTGCAGAACTGACTAAGGCATTGTTCACCAAGTTAGGGATTGCCTCACTCTGGGAGGCAGGAGTATGGGGTGGTCCAGGGAGACTGAAGTCTTGTCCCAGACTGAAAGGAGGGACAGCTGAAGGGGACAAGTGTGGAATTGGGCAAAGGGGACGGCCTCCATGGAGGCTATCATCTTCCCCACGACCCTCATGCAGAACCGAAGGGGAACTGGGACTGTCCACTTCAGGGATCGGATTCCTTTACAGAGAGCTGAAAATTTGTCCCTCGGAAGGAACACCTGGGCCAGGTTCGTGTCGAACTCCACGCCCAGGAATGTCAGTCGCTGAGTTGGGAGCAGGTTGGACTTCTCTCTGTTGATTATCCAACCGAGACGTGTGAGAGTATCAAGGGTAATCTCAAGACTCTGAAGGCAGTCTCGGCGGGACGAGCCCTTGATCACCAGATCGTCCAGGTAAGGGATTATGAGGATCCCCCTGGAGCGAAGGATGGCCATGATGGCTGCCATGACCTTTGTGAAGACCCGAAGAGCCGAGGCTAGGCCAAAGGGGAGGGCCGTGAATTGGTAGTGATCCTCCTGAATCGAAAAGCAAAGAAACCTCTGATGTTGCAAACAAACAGGGATGTGGAGGTAGGCCAGAGAAACTCCGAGGGCTCCACTGAGGCGATTACCGAGCGAAGGGACTCCACCTTGAAGTGGAGGATCCCCACGTGGTGATTGAGTAGTTTGCGGTCCAAGATTAGACGAAGCGAGCCGTCTTTTTTCGGGACTACGAAGAGATTTGAGTAGAACCCCGAAAACCGTTCGTTTGGAGGAACGGGAACAATTACTCCGGTGGATAGGAGGGAAGACACGGCTTGGAGGAACCCTGGGGTGAGGGACGGTTGTTTGGGAGGATGAGACAGAAAGAAGCGTCTCTTTGGGAGGGAAGAAAATTCTAGCCGGATGTGATGATTTCCCTGACCCATGCGTCGTTGACAACAGACAGCCACGCGTCTTTGAAAGTAGAAAGCCTGCCTCCCACCCTGGAAGAACTTCCAGGTGGGGAAGACCCGTCACTTGGAGGAAAATCTACCGGAGCGGGATCCTGAGGGCTTGGAGGGTCGGCTCTTTGGTCTCCAGCGGGGTGCGGGTTTATACGATGGTTTTCTCCATTCCCCGGAGGTAGAGGCGCAAGTTGCCTCAAAAATCGATTTGGCCAGTGATTCGGTCTGCCTGTCCGCTGAATCCTTCAGTGATGCGCCGTCCGGAAGGGATAGAACCGTTTTTGAGGAAACACAGGAGACGGATGGGTCCACCTCGGGAGCTTTGGCCCATTTTGTGAGAAGGTCCGCATTAAAGGGATATAGCACGTCTAGGTGCCTGCATCCAGGGAACCGCTTTTCAGGATGATCCCAGTGTTTCGTTAACGTAGTCTCAAACTCCTTGTGATTAGGAAAGGTTCGGGAGGGAGGTTTCGCTCGTTTGAAGAGGACAGAGCATTCTTGTCAGGGCGTCTTGTCCTCCGTTATTTTGAGCGATTGGGTAATCGCCGATATGAGACTATCTACCATGTCCTGTGTTTTGGACATGTGGTCTGAATCTGAGTCAGACCCCGATTGGGAGTCTACGTTTGACCCCCAATGCCGTCCTCTGAAGAAGGGGACGGAGGCGAGGAGAGCAGCCTGGATGATGCGGAGGGGCCTTGTGAGCTGGAAGAAAGCCAGACAGGGCCCGCTTCCTGGAACTCCTACCCGGTCTGTCCATCTGGAGGTCGCGGTCAGGTGCGGACGACTCACCGTGAGAGGCGGTCGGAGCACAGGTGGTTGTAGATAGCTGAGGTAATCGTTCTAAGACCTGGACCAGGGACTGAGACACTTTAGTCAGGTCCGCGACCGACTGAGACATTGCAACAGCCCACTCTGGGGGAGGGCGGGAGCTCTCATCCCAGGGTTCGGTGTGCTCCTGAGGGGCAGACATAGTAGAAGGACTGCAGGACAGACAGAAAGGTGACGACTGACCAGATGACCACTTCTTTTTACAGCGCGCGCAGGCGTAGTGAGTAGCGGTGGGCTAGAATAGGGAGCCCTTGCAGGGTCGGGCATATGTGGAGTCTGCGGCAGTATAGCAGAACGTATCTGGTGAAAGTACTGCAGGGATGGGAGTGAGTACTGCCGAGGGGAGCCAATTAGAGCCCCAGGAAAAGCAGAGCCTACCGTAGCCTTATGCTGTAGCCTTATGCGCAGCAGAGCCGAGTAGATGTGTCCCCCAGCAGAGCTCCTTGCAAAGAGGAAAGCGAGATTCCGGCAAAAGGACCTGAAGGGTGGTCGGAGCTTAGCGGCCGTGCCGAGCGAGTGGGCGGAGCATAGTGGTGGTGCCGCGAGTGGGCGGAGCATAGCGGCAAAGTGAAGGCAGCTCTGTGATAGGCTAGAAAGAAGCACGAAAAGAGCGCGCGCAGAGTGGGGGGCGTGAGCCAATGACGCTGCCCGCCCGCAAACGAAAGTGAAAGTACTAAACCGCCCGGAGACTGGCTTGCTGCCCCCGATCCCCGTGACGCCGTCGATAACAGTAGGTACTGGCAGTAGCTGCGGGGGGACCCTTGCTGAGCTCCCGGCTGCGGCCGGTGAACAAAGACGCGCGCCTGGGAAAAGGGCACAAAGAAACTGGCTCACATGAGGACCGCCCCAGGAAAGGAAGACGAAGAGTCACCTCTGCTTTGGAGGATAAGTTCATCCTAGTCACCAGCCTCAGAAATCGCAGGTTAATCGCAGCTCAGATGAGTGACCAGGTCAATGCCACACAGAGTTCTTGCAGCAGACACATCTCTACAACAACTGTTAAGAGGAGACTTTGTGCAGCAGGCCGTCATGGTAAAATAGCTGCTAGGAAACTACTGCTAAGGACAGGCAACAAGCAGAAGAGACTTGTTTGGGTAAAAGAACACAAGGAATGGACATTAGACGAGTGGAAATCTGTGCTTTGGTCTGATGAGTCCAAATTTGAGATCTTTGGTTCCAACCACCGTGTCTTTGTGCGACGCAGAAAAGGTGAACGGATGGACTCTACATGTCTGGTTCCCACCGTGAAGCATGGAGGAGGTGGTGTGATGGTGTGGGGGTGCTTTGCTGGTGACACTATTGGGGATTTATTCAAAATTGAAGGCATATTGAACCAGCATGGCTACCACAGCATCTTGCAGCGGCATGCTATTCCATCCGGTTTGCATTTAGTTGGACCATCATTTATTTTTCAACAGGACAATGACCCCAAACACACCTCCAGGCTGTGTAAGGACTATTTAACCAAGAAGGAGATTGATGGGGTGCTACGCCAGATGACCTGGCCTCCACAGTCACCAGACCTGAACCCAATCGTGATGGTTTGGGGTGAGCTGGACCGCAGAGTGAAGGCAAAAGGGCTAACAAGTGCGAAGCATCTCTGGGAACTCCTTTAAGGCTGGTTTCACATTAGCGCTTTTGTGCGCAGCGCATCGGGCGCACCAGTGCGCATGCGCACTGCGCACCTATATTTTACATGATGTGCGCATGGTCTTGCGCATATTTGCGCTTTCGTGCGCATGCGTTTTTTTGTCTTTTGCGCCAGGCGCGTCAGACGCAACATGTTGCATTTTTGGTTCCGCCCTGTCTCGTTAAAACAACGCATGCGCACGGAATGCGCACGGAATGCGCAAAAACACCACATTGGAGCCTATGGGAGCGCAATACTTGCGCATGGTCTTGCGTTTTTATGCGCATGCGTTTTTTACATAAACATGACTGAAATTTGGTCTAGACAGTAAAAAAAAAAAATTGAACCAAGGTGATAAAATGGTGTGGGCACTGGGATTCCACAATACTTTAAGGATTGCTCACTAGTGGACACACAGCACAAGCTGCACCAATGTAAGTATGAAAAACCTAATGTCTGGCTGAAATTTCAATACATTTCTATGTACTTATGTCTCTTTTTTTTTTTTATTGCAGCATGTCTTCATCTGGTGAAGAATATGTCCCCGGGACAGGGCAAGAGGCAGAAGAAGTGAGTACTATGCTTCCGTATGGATTTGAAAAAATAAACACATGTGATTAATTTTTTTGGTTTAATTTTCAGAGCTCATCCTCCATCACGCCACCACCACCGGAGGAACGGCAGGAGCAGCAAGGCCAAGTGCGGGCGGGTAGACGTGATGTAAGTACAGATGGACTGTTTTTTGTTTTTTTTTACTTATTTTCTAGTCTGGTTTTTTTTTTTTTTGGTATTTTTTAGTTGTTTTTTTTTAAATTTTCATGGTTGTTTTTTTCGATGTTTGTTGTTTTTTTTTTCCATTTATTTCCATTTAAAACAAATAATTTTTTCATGGATTGTTTATCAATATCTAGGGATCAAAGTGTGTATGTGTGTGTGTGTGTGTTTGTGTGTGTGTATGTTTGTTTGTTTGGGTATATGGGCACGGGACTATGGGATGGAGGATATATATGATGGGTATATGGGCACGGGATAGAGGATATGTATGATGGTATATGGGCACGGGACTATGGGATGGCGAACATGTATCATGTGTATATGGGCACAGGCATATGAGATGGCGAATATGTATGATGGGTATATGGGCACAGGACTATGGGATGGAGGATATGTATGATGGAATATGGGCACGGGACTATGGGATGGAGGATATATATGATGGGTATATGGGCATGGGATGGAGGATATGTATGATGGTATATGGGCACGGGACTATGGGATGGCGAACATGTATCATGTGTATATGGGCACAGGCATATGAGATGGCGAATATGTATGATGGGTATATGGGCACAGGACTATGGGATGGAGGATATGTATGATGGAATATGGGCACGGGACTATGGGATGGAGGATATATATGATGGGTATATGGGCATGGGATGGAGGATATGTATGATGGTATATGGGCACGGGACTATGGGATGGCGAACATGTATCATGTGTATATGGGCACAGGCATATGAGATGGCGAATATGTATGATGGAATATGGGCACGGGACTATGGGATGGAGGATAATTTTAAATTTATATAACTAACCACAGTTAGTTACTATGCCCGGGCAGCGCCGGGCTCTTCAGCTAGTTATCGATATTTTTTTTTTTAAAATCTTTCAAAGATTAATGTTTGTCTTTCTTTTCTAGGCTCCACAGCGGGAGGAGGACCTCGCCCTGGACAACGACGAGCTCATCCGTCTAGTCCAGGAGCGAGTCCCGTTGTGGGACACCCGTCACCAACTGCACTCGGACAACGTGGTGATCCGGCGGCTCTGGAACGAGGTGGCCGCATCGCTGATGGATGGCTGGGACAACGCCTCTCCCCGGGTCCGCAAGGATTTTCGTAAGTATTTAAATGCAGTGTGATGCAGCAGTGATCTTGGCCGGGATCACCCAACTGTGTGTGATGCTATTAACTCCATGGAGTTTCTATCATCACACACAGTTGGATGATCACAGCCTCCAGTGCATAGTCTTACTTTTTTTCTTTTTTTTTTTTTTTCCATCACAGTGAACAAAGTCAGAACCCGTTGGCGCTCGATGAAGGACCGCTTCAACAGGGATATCCGTCAGGAGAATAAGGTTCGCAGTGGTGCTGCGGCAAGGACCGGCACGAAGTACCGATACCATCGTGCCTTGGCATTTTTAAGACCGGTCCTTGCCTCCCGAACGTAAGTATTTTCTAGTTGTATTGTGTTTTATTCTGTGCTTTTCTATTCCACAGGAGTTGGCGATTGTTAATTTATGGTAGTAATTTCTTTCTTTTCTTTTCACAGCACCTGGAGCAGCACCCTGCAACCTGGTCCCGAAGCGGTCCTTCATCAAGCTGCCCCGGACCCCTCCCAGCCATCCATCAGCGAGGAAGCACCTTGCAGGTCTGCACCACAGTCATCTGGAGACCAGGAAGCTGGTCGCTCAGGTGTTCCCCTGTCCCAGGTCTCTGCCACTGGTTTTGCGGGCACTTCCCGCCAGCAGCGGCAGAGGACCTTGGACAGGCCTCTCATGCCCGAGTTCGTTGAATTGAGCTCGGTCTTTCAGAGTAGCCTCAAGGCACTCTCCGATAGACTTGAGAGTGGTTTCCTCCTTTTGGACCAACGCTACAAGTCTATCGAGGGTCGCCTTGAGCGCCTGGAAGTCGACCTCGCCAGACCAGCGCATCATTTTTATACCCAAATAGCTCGGGACACGGCGGAACACCTTACCCCTGACCTCCAGTTGACTGTCATGCAGGCCTGCAACAATGCTTTTATGCAGGCTATGCAGCAGAGTAGGATTATGCAGCAGTCAGTGGTGGCATTTCCACCGGTGCCACCACTGACTCGTTTTACAGCATTACCTACTTCTGCTGCATATCACTGCACAGCCACCACACTTCCAAGCCTCGCCGGACACCAATATACCGCCCCAAGTCCGAGTGCAGCTGGACACTTACCCGCCAACACCATGCCAAGCGCTGCTCCTGCCTGGCCCACCACTGCTGCCGCCACCACCACTGGATGGCCCGTCGTCACCACCCCTGCCTTGAGCGCCGCAACCACCACCACCAGCGGGAGGACCACCCCGGTATGGACCGCCACAGCCACCACGCCTGCATGGACCGCCACCACCACCACCTCGGAGCAGCATCAGCTGGGGGACCCGCATTCAATATTTACGGCCCCTGCCAGGACATCCACCACCTCCAGCATGCCACAGCTGGAACAAGATCCTGGCAGGCGGTCAACAAGTGCCAGGCGGTCCCCCAGCTCCAGCCAGTCCCCAGCCTCCAGGCGTTCCAGAGGCTCAAGGCAGTCCAGAGGCTCAAGGCGGTCCAGAGGCTCAAGGCGGTCCCCGGGGTCTAGCCAGTCCTCAGGCTCAAGCGAGGACAGCAGGAAGACGACGGGCCACCGTCCTAAAAAAACAAAGAGGAGGACTCTTACCCTCCCTCCTCCCTCACCTCCCACTTCACAACTTTCCTTGCCTCAGCTCCCTTCCCCCACTTCTTTGGTTCCTCCTTCCCCTAGAACCCCTTACTCCACCCAAAGCCGTTCCTCATCCCTCCACACCCCCCAGTTTCCAGCAACTAAAAAATAATTTAAATAAATGTTATATTTTTTTTTCAAAATAATGTTTGGTTATTGTGTCTTTCGCCGCCTGCACACACTGCGCCCTACACTATGGTTTGTTTTTCTTTACTTTATACCGGATGGTCAGCCATCCAACTCTGAAAGGGATACTATATTTTTTTTTTTTTTTTATATACACACATATATATATATATATATATATATAAATAAAACAAAAATGAAATATAGTATCCCTTTCAGAGTTGGATGGCTGACCATCCGGTAGAAAGTAAAGAAAGGGAAACCACCAAAAAAAAAAAAAAAATATATATATATATATATATATATATATATATATATATATATATATATATATATATATAAAAAAAATAAATATATATATATATATATATATATATATATATATATATATAAATATATATATATAAATATATAAATATATATATAAAATATATAAATATATTATATATTTATATAAATATATATTTATATATATATATTTATATAGATATATATTTATATATATATATATATATATATTTATATAAATATATTTATATATATATAAATATATTTATATATATATATATATATATATATATATATATATATATATATATATATATATATATATTTTTATATATATATATTATATATTTATATATTTTTATATATATATATATTATATATTTATATATATATATATATTTATATATATATATATATTTATATATATATATATATTTATATATATATATATATATATATATATTTATATATATATAAATATATATATATATATTTATATATTTATAAATATATAAATATATATATATAAATATATATTTATATATTTATAAATATATAAATATATATATATATAAATATATATATATAAATATATAAATATATATATATATATATAAATATATAAATATATATATATATATATATATATATATATATATATATATATATATATATATATATATATATATATATATATTTTTTTTTTTTTTTTTATGGTGGTTTCCCTTTCTTCAATTTAACCTGGGCAGATGAGTAGTGGAGTTTATTAAGACACAGTACACTGGGTACAGGTATAAAAAATCATGTATTTTATTTTTAACAAACAACAAAACTATTAAACCATTTGATCCTGCCATGCTACACGACCATCGGATAAAAAGTAGTCCGCAAATTGGTCCCTCATTTGGGCAACTTCGACTGAGGACCGAAGAGGGTGCTGAGTAAAATCTGGCAAAGGGTTGGCAGCAGGCTCATCCATGTCAAAGTTCGGCCGCTCCTTTGCCATAACAAAATTGTGGAGAACCACGCATGCCTTCACGACCTCATCAACTGTTTCCATTTTGAGATTGATGGCGGTGCTGAGAATTCGCCATCTGGCCACTAGAATGCCAAAGGCGCACTCTACAGTCCTGCGAGCCCTCGTAAGCCTGTAGTTGAAAATTTTCTTGCGGTGGTCCAAGTCACGGCTGGAGTACGGCTTCAGCAGGTTTGGGCACATCTGAAATGCCTCATCCCCAACCACTACAAATGGCAGTGGTGGAGTTTGGGTTTGGGGAAGAGGCCGTGCCAGTGGAAAATTGAAATGGTTGCCGTACAACCTCCAGCCCATATCAGAGTTCTTAAAAGTCTGTGAATCGTTGCCCCGTCCGAATGCCCCTATGTCCACCGCCACAAACCGGCAGTCTGCATCCGCAATGGCCATTAGGACTGTGGAAAAGTACTTCTTGTAGTTGTAGTACTCGGAGCCACTTCTTGCGGGTTTTGTGATGCGGATGTGCTTCCCGTCCACCGCTCCTAGGCAGTTCGGGAAATTGCAGACTGCCCAGAATTTCTCCGATATTTGAAGCCACTTTTCGGCAGTGGGCAATGGCAGAAACTCCGGACACAGAACATCCCACAGAGCCCTGCAGGTGTCGGCAACAATCCCAGATAAAGTTGAGATTCCCAGCCGGTACTGGAAATGCAGGGATGAAAGACTCTCTCCAGTTGCCAGGAACCTGCCAAACATAAAAAGAAAAAATAATTATATTTCTGTCTTGGGTATTACTAAAAACACTGAAAATAAAAAAGTACATGGCCTAACTATTTTGCATGTTTTTTTAATACAACATAGCAAAAAAACATTTTATAAAGGCTTGGGATTAGTACATGCCAGAAGAAAAACCATTATGCAAAAAAGCAATTTCACAAAAATAATGTTAAAAATCAATAGCCAAAAAAAACCTAATTTTTTGGACCAAAAAAAAAAAAAAATAAAAAGCCAAAAAAATTATGCAAACATAACAACATACATACCGTAAGGTGACAAGGAGCCTTTCTTCGGGAGGAATGGCACGCCGGAGCTGAGTGTCCCTTCTCCGGATGTTTCCTTCAACCATACCCAGCAAGTCAAGGAAGCTTTCCTGGGACATCCGTGTATAGTCAGCAAATTTCTCCGGGTTTTCCTGTAGCTCGCTGTACAGCGTGTGATATGCTCCACGGCTTGGCCGGAGTTCGATGATTGGATGCCTCCAAAACCTACGCCGCTGCCGTCTCTGCTGTCTCTCCCTCTCCCTTTCTTGCTGGCAACAAAAGACATACGCCTGAGACAGCGCAATGTCAAGATCCAGCTTGAAGCGGAAATTATCCAGACGCAAGTCCATCTTGACACCGGAAACAGCAGCAAATTCTGATGAATTCAGCAGTACAGGGTCTATAAAACATTCCAATGAAACACGCCCACTGGTGACCCATTGGTGGTCAAAGATTTTGCTATTGTGAAATGTCACACCTAAAAACGCATGCGCATAAAAAACGCAACCGCATGCAAAAACGCATGTAAAACGCAAGTAACACTGCGTTATTTTGACGCATCAGCGTGCGCATGAAGAAAAAAAAACGCACATTTGTTTTGCGTTTTTCTTTGCGTTTTTTATGCGCACGATGCGCTGCGCAAAAAAACGCTAATGTGAAACTAGCCTAAGACTGTTCAAGAGAATGCCAAGAGTGTAGAAAGCAGTAATCAAAGCAAAAGGTGGCTACTTTGAAGAACCTAGAATATAAGACATATTTTCAGTTGTTTCACACTTTTTTGTTAATTATATAATTCCACATGTGTTAATTCATAGTTTTGATGCCTTCAGAGTGAATCTACAATTTTCATAGTGATGAAAATAAAGAAAACTCTTTGAATGAGAAGGTGTGTCCAAACTTTTGGTTTGTACTGTACATAAATGCTTAGGTGAGAGACACTACATGTGTTTAACAATATCAAAAGTGTATTAAGTTCTCATTCATACAGCAAAAACAAGTACAAATGTGATAAAAAGATGGGATGACATGGTGAACACAAGGCAGCCAAACACTACATCATAGATAGCTAATATCAAATATTAAACCTGGTCAGGGTTATGAGGAAATATATGTGATGCATCAGTAGGTCATGGTATGATGTCCCCTATATCCTGTAGTCCATCAGACTATAGCCCTCATAACAATACTATGCCTGAGTTATAGATCCAGGACTGTTGCTATACATAAATTGACATAGATAATGCTATCATAAGGTGCTTACCCATGTGGGATGATAAGCATTTTACCGTGGCCCCGACCCACGTTTCGCGAAATGGGCTTCCTCGGAGGGGCTGTATCATTTTTATGTCACTAAGGTGGTGCGTTTAGGCCTTTTTATGTACATGGCCTACATGCACACTTGTTGGCATGAATGCAGCATTAGTAGGAAGCAGTGAAACTATATATCCTGCCATCTTGTGTATTTATTCCCCTCCTCTAGCTAACCGCTACCTTCAGAGTTTTTAGCTGCACATGCTCAGCGTACAATCACTTCTTCACCAAGTACAATACAAGGACTCTGTACATACGTGGGGTTGAGATTGCATGTGTGTTAGTATCTGCCACAGACAGACAGAAGATAAAACAGCTCCCTGGCAGACATGATTGGTCTGTACCAGGATGACTGAAACCACTTCATTACTATGCCATCAACACAGCATTCCCACGCAACAGAACAAACTGCACAAAGGACATCATGTACTTGCTGTTTTGCAGCACCAAGTTTAATATATGGAGAATCCAAATCTAATGATTACCTGTTTCTTTCTCTGTGCATCAGTGTTGTCCACTGCAGTAGAGTAAGCTACAGATTTTTGGATGGCTTTTAAAGCTTCTGGGTTGTAAACAGTTTTTATGAGTCCTGTAGAGGTGGACAATACCTACAATTAAGAAGAAAACATGAAATACTACACATCTTTCATTTAAAGCAGCACTACAACAGTTTTTGTACATGTATCGTGCAATATAAGCTACTAAAAGGGAATATGTCAGCAGCTTTGGTATGCAATTCGAGAGCAGTTCAATGTTGGGGCAGAGACCCTGATTCCAGGGATATGTCACTTACTGGCCTGCTGGCTGTAATTTTGAAAAAAATCACCATTTTGATGATCTGCTGCAGATCTACCAGTTATCTGAATGTTGAGATCAGTAAAACAAAACTACAGCAAACAGTCCAGTAAGCAATATATCGTCTACACGTTACCTTATGTTTCTCTCAGATAAGGTGGCAAAAACCTGGTGAGATTCCCTTTATACATTTTGAGAGCAGCATGGTGTAGGAATGGAGACACTGACTCCAGGAATGTGCCACTTACTAGGCTGGGTTTGTGTTTCAACAAATTCAGAGTTTAATCAGAAGACATTATCTAACTACCTCTCATAAAAACCTAGCAGTGATTACCTGCTCTCTGTCAAAATACAATGTCCACAGAGAGCCAACACTGTTGTACGGCTGGGGTTATACAGGGCTCAACATTCCAAGCTCTGCTAAATCGGTAGCAGAAAAAAAAAAAAAACAATCTGTCACAACTACTGCACCCAGTAAGTTAAGTGACACATTGTTGGAATCCGGGTTTCAGCCCCTACCTCATGGCGATATCAGATTACATAAGAAAACTTATTGATTCCCTTTAAACAACAAAGGGCTCCTGTGTAAACTTGTTTCAGTAAATATGCTACAGCGGCACATCATAGTTCGGGCATTCCTTTAACTTTAGACCTTCTAGAGATCATTTCATCTTCAACTTGCTTAACTGGTGTAAAACACTTAAAAATAGCAGCAACATTTTTTGCAAAACTTGAAGTTTCAAGCAGCTGTGCCAAAATTGCCAGAGCTACGCTCGCCAGTCAAATTTGCAGATTCTTATACCAGAAATGCCATTCCAGTCCTCAACTGGAGTAACATTTCTAGCAAGGCACACACCAATGATCTGATTGCCAAACTAAATGGTGCGCGCCTCTTACTGAAGTCCTGGACATCCCCTCATTAAGACTAGTGTACGAAACTCCAGTCCTAACGATTCGGGACCTAGATCTCGGATAATCCCACTCGCATTTCCAAGGGGATGAAGTAACATCACACCGCACTTGGTCTGAATCAGGTCTAACAACAGTCAATGATGCATCTCACTTCAGTAATGTTAAATCTCCTAAAAGTGCTAAATCTCTTGTGCATTCTCCATGATCCACCTTCAGCCTGTAAACCATCTCCTTGAGATAGGCATCTACCTGTCAGCTACGACAAACAGGGAGGCAGAGGAGAGCAGTGCCAGGCTGCATCTCACATAACACAGTGCATTCACTCACTAGATAAGCAGGTAGGCTACTCACCTTTTCAGTGGTGGGATGAGTGTGTTTTGGAATATAACCCAATCTCTCTTTTATTGACACTTTTGCTACAGCCTGTAGGGAAAAAAGTAAAGGAATTAAATGCAAGCGCTAAACAAGAGTAATACAAAGGAAATCTGTCAGGGTTTAGCTATGTAATCTGAGGACAGCGTGAGTGGGGGTTAAAACACAGACTTCAATAATATGTCACATGTCAGGCTGTGTGTTGTTTACTTACAATGAAGGTTTTATCACCTGGTGATGATTGGACTACAGCAGCAATGCAAGCTAGTCTGACTCAGCCCCCTCCTGTTATAAGCAGTTCACTGTCTATAGACAATGTACATACAGAGTCTGGTGGGAGTGTGGGCAGCTTTCTCACCTCTGCTGCATTGTCAAATATAAAAAAAAGTTGATTGTGTCAAAACCGATCCAGTAAAGTAAGTGACACATCGTTGGATTCAATGTCTCTGTATATCATGCTGCTCTCAGATAAATAGCAAAAACCTGCTGACAGATTCCACTTAGTTCTACTACATATGTACACAATGATTACAAATTAGAAGGTACATTAATCTGGGAGGGGTCTACAAACAGGTCAAATAATTTTTCACTGTGGAAGACAGAGAATGGCAATATGCAAATAAGTGCACAATACCTGTAACATGACTGTATTTGCGCTTTGTGCCTCGGCTGGCTCCATATTACTGGAAGGAACAGGTCCGAGCCGTTCTTTGACAGACTGTTTGATAACTGGTGAATTCTGAGGCTGAACATTAAGCTCACCAGCCTGAAAAGATTAGAGGTGCAAATATTACTTCAAGCAGGGCTGTGGAGTCGGAGTCGTGGAGCCGGTGCTCATTTTGGTGGAGTCGGAATAAAATGGACCGACTCCTAAAATATATAATAAATTGGGTACAGTAATTCAACGCAGAATGTGCTGTATATTTTTTCATAGGAATTTGGGAAATGTACTATAAATGGCTGTTCTATTCCTGATCTAACATTCACACACAGCGTTTTTCCTGCGTTTTTTGAGGATATGTTTTTCAGCTGCAAAAGCAGATCAGCTTTTTTTAAAAAAAAAAAAAAGCATCACCTGAAATCTGCTCTATCCATTTATCCATATCTGTCTATCCATATCTTATCTGTACCAAAAAGAATGAAAGCCGGGTAGCACACAGACTAACACTCCTTTTTTTTTTTTTTTTTTAGCACCAGTCAGGTACACCTCATAGCTGCCCAAAAGGATGCCCAGGACAGGCATTGCTCGTCTTCAGTAACACATCAACATCAATTGATAGATGGAATAAATAGACTCCATTCATCACCACATCTTCCTAAGGTGCAGGCTTTATTTTCAAGTGTAGGGGTGTGCAGTATGATGTTCTGCAGCAGCTGAGGTGTGCAGTATGAGGTTCTGCGGAACAGTATGAGGTTCTGCCCCCCCTAGGTTTGATCCTGGCTACGCCCATGGTGTGAATGTAGCCTGAGGATCTAGGCTTGGTCTTAGCTGAGATAAGATAGATATATATATAGATATATATATATACACACATATATATATATATACACACACACACATATATATATATATATATATATACATACATATATATATATATACATACATATACATATGTATATATATATATATATATATATGTATATATATATATATATATATATATATATGTATATATATATATATATATATATGTATATATATATATATATATATGTATATATATATATATATATATATATATATATATATGTATATATATATATATATATGTATATATATATATATATATATATATATATATATATATATATATATATATATATACACATACACACACACATACAAACACACAGTACAGACCAAAAGTTTGGACACACCTTCTCATTCGAAGATTTTTCTTTATTTTCATGACTATGAAAATTGTAGATTCACTCTGAAGTCATCAAAACTATGAATTAACACATGTGGAATTATATAACTAACAAAAAAGTGTGAAACAACTGAAAATATGTCTTATATTCTAGGTTCTTCAAAGTAGCCACCTTTTACTTTGATTACTGCCTTGCACACTCTTGGCATTCTCTTGATGAGCTTCAAGAGGTAGTCACCGGAAATGGTTTTCACTTCACAGGTGTGCCCTGTCAGGTTTAATAAGTGGGATTTCTTGCCTTATAAATGGAGTTCGGACCATCAGTTGTGTTGTGCAGAAGTCTGGTGGATACACAGCTGATAGTCCTACTGAATAGACTGTTAGAATTTGTATTATGGCAAGAAAAAAAGCAGCTTAGGCCTGTTTCACATTTGCGCTTTATAGCGCAGCGACGGCCTGCGCACGGCCGCTGCTAAGCCCCGCCCCCTCCCGGCTCCCAGCCCGCCCCATCCGGTCATCGCCGCCTACTAGCGCACATGGACGCTTGCGATCTGCACACCCTATCTTTAGCATAGGGTGCGCAGATCGTGCGCTGGCTGTGCGCTAGCAGGATTTTGCCGTGCGCTGCGCAGTTTTGAAGGTGCGCCGTGCGCGCCGAAATGCAACATGCTGCGTTCGGCGCACACGGGCGCACCTTCAAAAGTGCGCAGCACACGGCAAAATCCTGCTAGCGCACGGCCAGCGCACAATCTGCGAATGCGGTTTTTCCCTATCTTTTACATGGGTGCGCATAGGTGCGCATACACATGCGTTTGTACGCGCATGCATTTTTTTGTAGTGTGCGCTCGGGCGCACAAAATGCATCGTTGCATTTTTTGCGCGTCCGACTTGCCCCCCCAAAAAAACGCATGCGCACGCAATGCATTTTTTTTTACACCCAAACACCCATTATAGTCTATGGGTGCGCATACGTGCGCATGGTAATGCGCACGTATGCGCAAAAAAAGCATGCAGGTTTTTTTTTTTTTTTTTTTTTAAACGCATGCTTTTTTTTTTAAAAAACGCACCCAAACTCACAAAAAAACGCACACAAACGCATGATGCGTTTTTTTATGTGCGTTTGCACTGCGCACGGTGCGCAGTGCAAAAAAACGCAAGTGTGAAAGTAGTCTAAGTAAAGAAAAACGAGTGGCCATCATTACTTTAAGAAATGAAGGTCAGTCAGTCCGAAAAATTGGGAAAACTTTGAAAGTGTCCCCAAATGCAGTGGAAAAACCATCAAGCACTACAAAGAAACTGGCTCACATGAGGACCGTCCCAGGAAAGGAAGACCAAGAGTCACCTCTGCTGCGAAGGATAAGGTCATCCGAGTCACCAGCCTCAGAAATCGCAGGTTAATCGCAGCTCAGATTAGAGACCAAGTCAATGCCACACAGAGTTCTAGCAGCAGACACATCTCTACAACTGTTAAGAGGAGACTTTGTGCAGCAGGTCTTCATGGTAAAATAGCTGCTAGGAAACCACTGCTAAGGACAGGCAACAAGCAGAAGAGACTTGTTTGGGTAAAAGAACACAAGGAATGGACATTGGACCAGGGGAAATCTATGCTTTGGTTTGATGAGTCAAAATTTGAGATATTTGGTTCCAACCACCGTGTCTTTGTGCAACGTAGAAAAAGTGAACAGATGGACTCTACATGCCTGGTTCCCACCGTGAAGCATGGAGGAGGAGGTGTGATGGTGTGTGGGTGCTTTGTTGGTGACACTGTTGGGGATTTATTCAAAATTGTTGGCATACTGAACCAGCATGGCTACCACAGCATCTTGCAGCGGCATGCTATTCCATCCAGTTTGTGATTATTTGGACCATCATTTTATTTTTCAACAGGACAATGACCCCAAACACACCTCCAGGCTGTGTAAGGGCTATTTGACCAAGAAGGAGAGTGATGGGGTGCTACGCCAGATGACCTGGCCTCCACAGTCACCAGACCTGAACCCAATCAAGATGGTTTGGGGAGAGCTGGACTGCAGAGTGAAGGCAAAAGGGCCAACAAGTGCTAAGCATCTCTGGGAACTCCTTCAAGACTGTTGGAAGACCCATTTCCGGGACTACCTCTTGAAGCTCATCAAGAGAATGCCAAGAGTGTGCAAAGCAGTAATCAAAGCAAAAGGTGACTACTTTGAAGAACCTAGAATATAAGACATACAGTATTTTCAGTTGTTTCACAATTTGTTACAGTAATTATATAATTCCACATGTGTTAATTCATAGTTTTGATGCCTTCAGAGTGAATCTACAATTTTCATAGTCATGAAAATAAAGAAAACTCTTTGAATGAGAATTTGTGTCCAAACTTTTGGTCTGTACTGTATATATGTAATCAATATTACATAGTGTATTACATATTTACAATTTATTAGTTTTTTGTGTTCTAAAGTTGTATTCCAATAAATATATATTATGTTCTGTCTAAATATCTTGATTATTGTATCATAAAAATGATTAAATGTCTGATGTTCATTGTACTACAATAAATTTTTCACTTAAATATAAGCAATATATGTCGGAGTTGTGGAGACGGTGTAAGGGAAATTGAGGCGTCGGAGTCGCAGGTTTGGCTTACCGACTCCACAGGCCTGATTTCAAGTGCATATTGGCTCTTACAACAAGCCATTGTTTAAACACACACAAAAAAAAAACAGAAGCAATTGACTAGAAATACAGAAATCTAAAGCTTATGTTTACCACTTGGGAAGCCACAGAGCATTTTCTAAGCCATGGACTACTTGTAATCACAGCTAATCAACTTCTTGCACACAAATCTTCATCCAGACGATAACTAGCTCCATTTACAACTAGCTTTAAAAGGTTGTCTCATCGCAGACATTCATGGCATGTCGTATGGCATAATCTGAGAAAATGCCATAAAAGGAGATTTTTGTGTACTCACCGTAAAATCTCTTTCTCTTAGCCTTTAATTGGGGGACACAGAACCTTGGGTGTTATGCTGCTGTCCACTAGGAGGCGACACTATGCATAATCTGAAAAAGATTAACTTTGGCTCCTCCTCTGCAGTATACACCCCTGGACGGCGTCAGCCTTCTCCAGTTTTGTGCCAAAGCATAAGGAGGAACGTAACCAAATAACATAACCATGCCTGTAAGAAGGCTACTATGTACGAGCTCAAAGAACAATATGAGAACTCAACAGGAAACAACGGCCCGTAAGGGCAACAGGGTGGGAGCTGTGTCCCACAATTAAAGGCTAAGAGAAAGAGATTTTACGGTGAGTACACAAAAATCTCCTTTACTCTGTCGCCTAATTGGGGGACACAGAACCTTGGGACGTCCAAAAGCAGTCCCTGGGTGGGAAGCAGTGGACGAATATTGTGCTGACAGTCCCCTAGACTTGGGGTACTGCCGCCTGCAGAACCAGTCTACCCAGGCTCGCATCCGCTGAGGACTGGGTATGAACACTGTAGTGTTTCGTAAACGTGTGTAGGCTAGTCCAAGTGGCCGCCTTGCACACTTGTTGTGCCGAAGCCTGATGCCGAATGGCCCAGGAGGCCCCTACTGCCCGTGTAGAGTGTGCCGTGATACCGGCCGGAAGAGGGGAACTGTTAAGTCGGTAGGCCTCATGTATGGTGGACCTGATCCACCTGGCAAGGGTAGCCTTGGAAGCCGGCAACCCCTTGCGACTACCTTCCGGAAGAATGAAGAGGGAATCAGATTTCCGGAAAGGTGCAGTCCTGGACACGTAAATCCGCAATGCTCTGACGAGGTCAAGCGTATGCAGAGCCTTCTCCACTCTATGAACCGGAACCGGGCAAAGGGAAGGCAGTGAAATCTCTTCATTAAGGTGAAAGTTGGACACAACCTTCGGAAGGAAGGATGGTACCGTGCGGAGAACCACCTTGTCCTGGTGAAAGGCTAGGAAAGGCCGTCTGCAGGAAAGTGCTGACAATTCCGACACTCTGCATAACGAGGTGATCGCCACTAGAAAAACCACTTTCTGAGACAGAATGGAGAGTGGAACTCCTCTAAGAGGTTCGAAGGGTGGGGCTTGCAATGCTGTCAGGACCAGATTGAGGTCCCACGTATCCAGCGGACGTTTGTAGGGAGGAACCAATCGGGAAACTCCCTGGATGAAAGTCCTTACTTGCGGTTTAATAGCAATGCGCTTTTGAAAAAGGACTGAAAGCGCTGACACCTGACTCTTAAGCGAACTTAAGGATAGCTTGGCATCTAGGCCCGATTGAAGAAAACCTAGTACCTTCGGGAGGGAATAAGGGAGTGGGACTTGTCCATGAGATTCGCACCAAGAAAAGAAAGCTCTCCAGGTACGATAATAGAGCTTGGCGGAGGCAGGCTTCCTTGCCCTGATCATAGTTGCAATGACTGCCGGTGAAAAACCTGCCTGGGTTAGAATCCAGGTTTCAAGGGCCATGCCGTCAAATTGAGAGCCCCTGAATTCTGGTGGAAGAACGGACCTTGAGACAGAAGGTCGTGACGGTCGGGTAGACGCCAGGGGGCGTCTGCCGTAAGTTGCACGATGTCGGCGTACCAAGTACGTCTGGGCCAGTCTGGCGCGATGAGGATGGTCGGAACTCCCTCTTGCTTGATCTTCCTCACGACCCTGGTGATTAGGGGGAGGGGTGGAAAAATGTACAGGAGTCGGAACTGGGACCAGTCCTGGACCAGGGCATCCGCTCCGAGCGACCGCGGGTCGTGTGTCCTGGCCATGAAATTGGGGACCTTGGTATTGAGATGGGATGCCATTAGGTCCACATCCGGGGTTCCCCAGCATTGACAGATCTGGTAAAAAATCTCGGGATGGAGAGACCACTCCCCCGAGTCCATTCCTTGCCTGCTGAGGAAGTCGGCTTCCCAGTTTTCTACACCCGGAATGTGTACCGCAGAAAATACCGACCTTGTGTCTTCCGCCCAGCGGAGGATATGAGCCACTTCTCTCATCGCCTGGGCGCTGCGGGTCTCGCCTTGGTGGTTCACGTATGCCACAGCCGTGGCATTGTCCGACTGTATCCGTATGTGCGAGGCTGCAAGCAAGTGATGAAATGCTCTCAATGCCAAGAGAATGGCCCTGATTTCCAGAACATTGATAGGCAATGTCACTTCCCTGGGTGACCACTTGCCCTGTGCCCTGTGATGTAGGTGCACCGCCCCCCAGCCTGTCAGGCTTGCATCGGTAGTCAGGATCTTCCATTGTCCTGAGAGGAATGGCTTCCCTCGTGTAAGCGAGTTTGGTTTGAGCCACCAATGCTGGGACCTCCTGGTTGATGACGTCAACCTGAACTCCCTGTCGAGGGAGAGAGGGTTCCTGTCCCAAGATTTGAGTATGGCTAGTTGAAGGACCCTGAGGTGAAACTGGGCAAATGGCACTGCCTCTATTGCTGCTGCCATCCTGCCGAGGATTCTCATGGCAAACCGGAGAGATCGAGGAGGACTGCGAAGGAGTGTGCGAACTCCCAGACGGATGGCCAGTGTCTTGTCCTTGGGAAGGAGCACCAGGCCCCTGGCGGTGTTGAATACCATTCCCAGGAATGTTAGAGTCCGAGTTGGGATGGTCGACGATTTCTGTAGGTTGACTAGCCATCCCAGGCGACTCAGTGTCTAGAGTGATTGAGACACTGACCTCGCAGTCTTTGAAAGTGGGAGACTTGACGAGGAGGTCGTCCAGGTACGGGACGACTAAGATGCCTCTTGAGTCCAGGACGTCCATGGTGGCCGCCATGACTTTGGTGAACGTTCTTGGAGCCGTGGTGAGTCCGAACGGAAGGGCGACAAACTGGTAGTGGTTTTGGTTGACCGCGAACCTGAGAAACCTCTGGTGGGCGGGAGCAATTGGTATGTGGAGATACGCATCCTGTATATCTATGGAGGCGAGGTATTCTCCCTGCTCCATGGATGCAATGATGGACCGGAGGGACTCCATGCGGAAATGACGGACCCGTACGTAATTGTTGAGCTGTTTTAGGTCCAGTATGGGTCGGACGCCGCCTCCTTTCTTGGGGACTACGAACAAATTTGAGTAGAATCCTTGGAATCTCTTGTTCGCGGGAACCGGCACCACAACTCCTGATTGAAGGAGAGAGGAAACCGCTTGGTGGAAAACACGAGCCTTTTCTGGTGGTGTTGGAGGAACAGAAAGGAAGAACCGGTTCGGTGGAACGGAAGTGAACTCTATCTTGTATCCGGAAGACACCATTTCCCTGACCCACCTGTCTTCTGTAATAGGCAGCCAGACTTGCTGAAAGAGTAAAAGTCGGCCGCCTACTGGTGGGGTGTCTTCCGGAGGTCTCGAGTCATTTGAAGTGAAGTTCTGAGGTTTTCCTCCCTTGGGTTTCGCTTGGCCTGCTTTCGACTGCCAAGCCCTGTCCGGTCGCTGCTGCGTCCGTGGGTTGTCTCTGCGTGGAGAACGGTTGCGGTTTTGCACTGGGCGCGAAACGGACCAGCCTGAGGAATTCCGAAAGGATCGGAATCGCGTCTGGTTTCTTAGTTTAAACGTGCGTTTCGGTTTTAGTTGAGGGAGAGAGGTACTCTTACCCTCAGTGGCATTGGCTATCATGGTGTCTAACTTTTCGCCGAAAAGTCTTCCAGTAATATACGGAAGTCGCGTGAGGGACTTCTTTGAGGCCGCATCCGCTTTCCATTCTCGCAGCCAGAGGATGCGTCGGATCGTGATGGCGTTAGATGCTATTCCCGCTACACCTCTGGCGGAATCCAGGGCTGCATGAATCATGTAGTCTGCTACCACTGCCATCTGGACCGCTTGGTCCGAGAGTTCAGGATTTGAAGCCTGAAGACCCTCCTGTAGTTTTTTGGCCCAAGCCAGGATGGCCTTGGCTGCCCAAACTGAAGCGAATGCAGGGCCCAGAGAGGCGCCTGCCGCTTCGAAAATAGAACGAGCCATGCGTTCTACTTGCCGGTCTGCTGCGTCCCTGAGGGTTGAGCTATCCGGCAGAGAGAGTAAAGTCTGCGCTGCTAGCCTAGAAACCGGAGGGTCCACTTCAGGTGGATCTGTCCATTGTTTGGTGTCTTTCTGTGGGAAGGGGTACTTCGCTTCCAAATATTTGCGATTAGCGAATTTTTTGTCAGGCTGCGCAAACTGTTTGGTAAGTATTTTCTCAAACTCATCGTGATTAGGGAAGACCTTAGGTGGTTTTTGAACACTTTCGAAGCAAATCCTATGTTCTGGGACTTCCGGGGGCGACTCTGGAATTTTTAGCACCCGATGAATGGCAGAAATTATGTCCTCAACTAGCGCTGTATTGCTAGGGGGAGAAGGTACCAAGGACCTGACCGTTTCATTATCTGAGTCGGAGTCACAGATGCCCTCCGAATCCTGTGCCTCG
The DNA here is from genome assembly GCF_039654945.1 of Dendrobates tinctorius. Lineage (NCBI taxonomy): Eukaryota > Metazoa > Chordata > Amphibia > Anura > Dendrobatidae > Dendrobates > Dendrobates tinctorius. The sequence continues at coordinate 54,339,920 of NW_027361732.1, forward strand.
CTAAGGTGATCCCTGGAGGGCGACCTGGGGCGGGGGTCTTCTGTGGTGGGGGATCCCTGTGGTAAATTGCACTGTCTGTGGCAGGGGACTGCCCAGGAGACCTGGAATGACGCTGTCTCTCCCTAGAGGGGGACGACCTTGTGCTATAGTGTGACTTAGGTGATCGAGACCTGTGGGTCCGCTTACGTCTGTGAGAGTCGGAAGCAGCATGTTCCTGAGACAAGCTGTCCGTTTGCTGTGTACCGTCCATAGCCGAGGCCCGACTCTGCAGAGCTTGCAGTAATGTAGCAGTTAGGTTGTCTATGGACTGTGACATAGACCGAGACATCTGAGTTGCCCATTCCGGCGTGGCCTGTGACACTGAAGCGTCAGTAGGGACTCCCGGGGGTTCTGACCCGGAGTTCTGGATGCAGTCCCGGCAGTGCGGATACGTGCTGCCACTAGGGAGCGTGGCTTTGCAGGTTGTGCAGAATGCATAGAAACATTCCTGCCTGGTTCTCTTCCTTGACCCGGCATAGTGCACAGAGGCTGGCTATAAGGGATCGTACACGGGTGGCTACGCAGAGGGAACCCACAGAAAGCCTTATAGGAAGTATAGATTCACAGCTGAGTATGAGAACCCAGCTGTGAGCTTACCCCACCGATGTGCCTCTAGGTCCAGCGCCGACAGATCCAAGTTCTGTGCCCCCCGGAGACCGCTGTGATGCTCCTCTCCTGGATCTCATCCAGAAAAAAAAATGGCCACCGGGGCTCTGAGGAGAGGGAGGAGGGGGCGGAGAGCTGAAAAGGGCGCGCTGGGCTGTGTAAAAACGCGCCCTTTCTGCTTCAATCCGCCCCTTCTATGACACTCCAGCGTGTCATTTTGGTCATCCGGGGGGCGGGCCGGGGGGCGGGGAAAAGGCGGTGGCTTCAGCTAGGCCGAAGCCGCGGCCTAAATTAGAAGCCTGATGCCCAGGAGGGCGCGGTAGTCCGGGGGGGGGGGGGGATTTGTACCAGACCCCCCCAGAATGGTCGACTGGATAGCGGTGGGGGTAGCAGGGGCAGCGGTTTTTGTATGGGGTGCCCCCGAAGCGCTATGGAGCCGCTGCTGTTGCAGAGACAGGGATGCAGAAAAACCCTGTCTCTGCTGTGCCATGCAGTCCGCACCCTCCCCCAGCCCCAACAGGATCCCTCAGCCAGCCTGGGGTCCCTGGAAGCTGCGAAATGCTGCCTGATCTCCGACCCTACCTGAGGCGTCTCAACCTAATGCCCCCTGCGGGGGATTAGGGAGGGTGCGTCTGTCACCGTCAGGGGGTCTTCATCCTCGCCTCAACCTCAACCCAGACCCCTTAAAGGGGTTGGGGAAGGAGGGGGGTCTCGACCTCGAACCAGGACCCGAGGGACTGGGGAGGGAGCGACATGGGGAAAAAACCACCTCGACCTCAACCGGGTACCCCTAATAGGGGACCGAGGAGGGAGCCATGCCGGGAGTCTCGCTGGAGACCCACTTTTCTTCATCTGTATTTCCGGACGAAAAAAAGGAAAAAACGGAAGAAAAAAAGGTGTGCCTCCTTGCGACACTAAGCAAAAACTGGAGAAGGCTGACGCCGTCCAGGGGTGTATACTGCAGAGGAGGAGCCAAAGTTAATCTTTTTCAGATTATGCATAGTGTCGCCTCCTAATGGACAGCAGCATAACACCCAAGGTTCTGTGTCCCCCAATTAGGCGACAGAGTAATCTCTAATTGATGCGGGTCTAACCTCTGGGACCTGCACCTCTCTCCAGAACTCTGGTCGTGAAACCTCTGAAAAGTGACAAAGCCGCTGTCACTGCAGAGGTGAACTAGCAAGGATTTTTCAGTTCTTAACCCACTCATGACCTCACCATGGAAAATATGGTCACGTTGGGTTTATGAAGTGGGCTCTGCATCTGTCTGTAACAGCAGCGGACAAAGCTAAAGCCGATCACTGCAGTTTACCCATTTAAAATCCTGTTGTCAATCACAGACAGCGACACTTAAAGAGTCCCATGAACAAAGTACATATTAATTAACAGATCTTGGAATAATAATAATTTCCACAATTGGATGTGTTAAAAAAAAAAATGCCCCTGTGCCGAGAGAATCTATACATGTGCCCCTGCTGTGTCCTGTGTAATGGCTGTGTCTGACCGTGCAGGAACATGGTCTGATCATACCACATCTCCTGGGCAGGGGAGAAAGCAAAAGAGGATACAGACAGGACAGAATGGGATCAAAAAATATTCTTTATTTGAGGTAGTACTGTTCATTGCCTGTTTTTAATCAATGTTTTACCTCAAAGAATCAGCGGTGATCCCCTGCTATAATGTCTGTATACGCTCTTGTTCTGCCCTGGCCAGGAGATGTCAGACACAGGAATTACACAGTACACAGCAGGGACACATTTATAAGATTATCTCAGCACAGGAACATTTTTTTTTTTTTAAACATCAAATTGTGGAACTTCTTATTCCAAGATCTGTTGATTAAAATGTTGATTTTAATTAACTTTATGGGGCAAACCCCTTTAAAAGGAGACATTTAAATGGCTAAGTTGAGAATGAGCGCATCACCACCCTGCAACCCTCTCCTTTTAACCGCATGGTGTTGATGGGTTATCATAGCAGCAAGGGGCCTGATGAAGTCCCTTAGGACAGCCATGCTGGTCAGCATCGGAGAAGTGCAATAAAACTATATACTGCAATACTTGGGTATTACACTATATACTATAAGAGATCAAAAGATTGCATGTTCAAGTCTCTTAAAGAAAGCATGAAATAAAGAAAAACAAAAGAAAAAAAAACTAAAATATTTGTTGTCTAGAATTTATAAAAGCAGCAGAGGATCCTTTCAAAATTGGTCTGGCAAGGCTACTATAATATTGCTAGGAAGCTTCCTGCTGGATACAATCATATATTGGCTTTATAAAATGAGATTAATAGGTCTCTCCATCTTAAGAAAAGCCTAGAAAATTAATGTATTGAGGAAATTTGACTCCATCATGGGCACTTGGTTGAGTACTCCCGATTTGCTGTGAAATGTTTTTCGGTCAGATATCTTTTTACTTTTTGGCTTAAACATCTTTAGAGATAGACAGATTTGCTCTTTGTGGCCTTTAAATGTTGCGCATTGGGGAGTGGGAACGGTTATTAATGTCACACAAATATAATCCTATGTTGTTTGTCTATGTTCTGTACATTAAAATAGGTAGTTAAAAATGTTATTAATAAAAATAAAACTACATTTCAGGAATATGAGGACTAGATTTTTATAGGGCATGTTGACGGACAAAATAATAAGAATCAAAAAAAAACCATGGAAGGAGAGTTAAAAAAAAAAAAAAAAAGCGGGTACAAGGAAAATTTCCCAGGCACAGTGAGAGGACTGGAGCGGCACTATGAAAAGCCAGCCTGAGACGGTGCCAGGCTAGTCTCACCACCGGATTGCGGTCCACAGTTAGACCATTTCAGGTAACAATATACCTGGCTGCAATCGTGCAGCCAGGTTCAGATTCATGCAACCCATGATTTGGGCAGCAATAATCAGTTGACAAGTTCCCTTTAAGTGCCTTGGATGTGGAATCAAATTCAATGCCCCCATAGACTGTACCTCCTATGACACAGGGAAACAAGAGAAATTAGTTTCCCTAGATATCTGCACAAGGACCCTATGAATCATGTAGAAATTTAAAAAATTCTGCAGTATGTCTTTGCAGTGATAAAACACTGCGATCTCAGGGATATATTTGGTCTCATGCAGCCTATTCCAAGACTATGATGTTCGTCCCCTCTTCCCTGCCGACTTTGCATTTATGACACAACTTACACAGATGTAACTATTATTATCTATTAGCATTGTCACTCTGCATTCAAACATCATTTAGTCAAAGTTGGCACTTTTCACACTTCCATGTATTTTGCCTACAAAAACCATTAGGATTGGTGTGAATTTATGTGCACAAGCCATTCCATCGGCAAAGACAGTAGTCTGTGGCGGCTGCACTGTGGATCAGGAGTTCTGACTTCTTTCCTAACAGCATCCGCAGCTTGTTTGGTTAGCCAGCCTGGCATGACATCGCATGGGCATCACAATAATGGCTTTGTGCCAGGCTACCTAATCAAAAGAAAAACAGCAGATGCTGTCAGGTGAGAGGTGGTACTCCTGATCCCAATGCAGCAGCCAACAACGACGGTCATACCTGAAGGAACGGGATGTGCAATTAAATTCCCACAAAATCTAAACACCACAAGAGTGAATAGGTTTTTTTAACCTTAGGAGCATTTGCAGCTTGTGTTTGTGGAGGAGCGCCTACTCTGTGCCAATACATCTTAATAAACCGGTTATTCAGAACAGCTTCTGTGCTCGAGATGGCTTTCTTTGCTTCTGCATGTGTTGCAAACTGAATTAAAGCGCCCTCAGGATCTCCTTCATAAGCAACCTGCAAGGTAGGAAGAAATGATAATATCTACATTAACAGTGATTCAATTTGGGGTTCTGCATTTTGACAGATTGTAATCTACATTTAGTTCAAATGTGTTAGCACAACAGAAGTGAACTTTGTCCAGTTACAGTGTTAGCTCTGCTGTAATGTGTTCGTTCTGATCTCACTGCGTAACTGTGCATCAGCAAGTGAGCAAAGAGCCCACCATTAAACATCACACTGGTAAAAGCCCTTTTCATACACAATCTCTGGAGGCAGATTCTCATGTAGATCAGTGTCCAGCCCATAGCCTGGAACAGCTCATTTACAAATAAGAACAACATCGATTTCTCTGGAATAAAAGACAGCATTGCAGAAATCATTTTATTCAGCTCCCTATAACCTATATGCCCATAAAGGTTGCTTAAGAGGGTTGCTCCTACTAATATCTTCATGGCCTCAATAAGCATCAGTGTAATAAAAACAAAGTGTAAAGTGAAACTCCAGCATACTGAACCAAAAACACATACCTGCAGATTCACTAGTGTACCAAATTTACTGAAATGCTCATTCAGCTTACTGATGTTATTCAGCTCTGGAGGAATCCTCCTTAGCTCAAGCTTGGCATTTTCATTTCCAAAGACAACTTTCTTCTGAAAGCCAGGTAAGTTCATCCTGTTGTAATTGGGCCTGTAAAAATACAAGACTGTTAAACAGGATTAAAAAAAAAAAAAAAACTTTTTTTGCAGAGAGCATTGGAAGACACTCCATATTCACTGCAGTTACAAGGAAACAAACACTAAGTCAAAACAGTTCATCTCCTGCACTACCCATGTACCAAGCAAATCAGACTGGAGACAGAAGGAGAAACCAACAGGTAGGCAGTAACCCAGAGTAAAACCCATTCTGGCGTGTGACCCACAAAACATGAACCCAAACTACAAACAGAGTTCCGAAAAATAAAAACTTGGTGGAGCCGGGTCCAGCAGGATTCTGCGACTGACAGATGCATCCAGTGATGCACATACGCACGCTGTAAAATTTTGTAATTGTATTTAGTTGGGACCAGGAAGCATATGTAGACTCCTTGATAGCAGAAGCCTAAAGGCTCCCTGAATCTTCCACAGCTATGCTGGCATGTGCCATGACTCGGAATCTAAGAAACTTGACGTTTGCGCGATATGCTGTCTCAATGATCTTCCCAAACTAAAGTCATTTTAGCCTTGGATGCTCCCTTGCGAGGACCATCTGGGATGATTAGAAAAATTAGACCAGGGAAAATGAGAACTCGAGACAGGGAAATACAAAGAGCTCAAACTCCATGTAGATAATGCAGGGAGTGTTCCCTAGAAGGTAAAGGCAAAGAATGAAGGGAGCACAATGTCTACTTTAGACATAATGAAAAAAAAAACAAACAGAAAACAACTTTGTCCTATGAAGAACCAGAAAGGGAGATCAGCAAAAGATTTGAGAACTTCGAGGCCAAATATAGTGGAGTCAACAGATACAAAAAAAAGCATACCTTCCAAGCAAGGAGCCAGGGAGAAACTTAACCGCAAAACCTTACCAAGAGGTTCAAATGAAGGCGCCAACAGCATGGTTGACAGAACCAGATTGTGGACGCACAGGAAGATATGGAGCCGCATGGGCTCCATAACGCCATATCAGGATGGGTTTATGAGGAATCGCTCCAGTCAAACCAATCTAATCAGTTTTTATGAAGAGGTAAGCTATAGAGTGAGTCATTGGATGTGGTATATCTTGATTTTTCCAAAGCGTTTGATACGGTGCCACACGAGGTTGGTACACAAAATGAGAATGCTGGGTCTGGGGGAAAATGTGTGTAAATGGGTAAGTAACTGGCTTAGTGATAGAAAGCAAAGGGTGGTTATAAATGGTATATTCTCTAACTGGGTCGCTGTGACCAGTGGGGTACCGCAGAGGTCGGTGTTGGGACCTATTCTCTTCAACATATTTATTAACGATCTGGTAGAAGGTTTGCACAGTAAAATATCGATATTTGCAGATGATACAAAACTATGTAAAGCAGTCAATACAAGAGAAGATAGTATTCTGCTACAGATGGATATGGATAAGTTGGGAACTTGGGCCGAAAGGTGGCAGATGCAGTTTAACAATGATAAATGTAAGGTTATACACATGAGAAGGAATCAATATCACCATTACACACTGAACGGTAAACCACTGGGTAAATCTGACATGGAGAAGGACTTGAGGATCCTAGTTAATGATAAACTTACCTGGAGCAGTCAGTGCCAGGCAGTGGCTGCCAAGGCAAACAGGATCATGGGGTGCATTAAAAGAGGTCTGGAAACACATGATGAGAGCATTATACTGCCTCTGTACAAATCTCTGGTTAGACCGCACATGCAGTACTGTGTACAGTTTTGGGCACCCATGCTCAGGAAGGATATAATGGAACTAGAGCAGGTACAAAGGAGGGCAATAAAATTAATAAAGGGGATGGGGGAACTACAATACCCAAAGAGATTAGCAAAATTAGGATTATTTAGTCTAGAAAATAGACGACTGGGGGGCGATCTAATAACCATGTATAAGTATATAAGGGGACAATACAAATATCTCTCCGAGGATCTGTTTATACCAAGGAAGGTGACATTCTCTGCGTCTGGAGGAGAAAAGGTTTTTCCACCAACATAGAAGAGGATTCTTTACTGTTAGGGCAGTGAGAATCTGGAATTCCATGCCTGAGGAGGTGGTGATGGCGAACTCTGTCAAAGGGTTCAAGAGAGGCCTGGATGTCTTCCTGGAGCGTAACAATATTGTATCTTACAGTTATTGTTAGGTTCTTTAGAAGGACGTAGATCTGGGGATTTATTCTGACAGAATTTTATAGGTTGAACTGGATGGACTAATGTCTTTTTTCGGCCTTACTAACTATGTTACTATGGGGAGTACCTTGAACAAACAGATAGTGGACAGAAAAATGCAAAAAAAAAAAAAAAAAAAGAAAGGATGGCGACATGAAACCAGCCTGTTTATGGAAGTAGGGAAATGTGTCTCTTTCTTTACACATACAGAAAACGAAGGAAGGTTTTCTGGCTTTTGACAATGTTCTGATGACAAGCATTCAGGGACCCTCAAGAACCCAGGTTTGTACCAGGCTATTATATAGACAATATAAATGCTGCTAGAAGGTGAGAGAAAACTGAGCATATGCTGCAGTTTTGATGGTTCAGGTAGATGCTTACTGTAGCACTTTCAGATTGAATGCCACTTTATGAGTGATAAGTAATGGAAGAAAGATAGGTAAATCACAGTAAGAATGTGGACACTGAGAATGATTTTTCCTGATTACGCAGGGTCCACCCGAGCATGCTCGGAAATCTCGAGTATCGAGCATGCTCGCTCATCACTAGTAGGAAGTACAGCTTTGAAAAAACAGGACAATCCATTCCAGCAGCCCAGAATTACCAGATATAGGTGGCAGGTGGGAAACTGTCCAAATGAGATGGACTGTATTGACACGACTGGATACAGAAGTGAAGGAAAATTGGTTCCTGGAAATTCCTCTAGACCACGTATCTTAAACTTTGGCCCGCACAGTAGGCCTGCAATGAAAAGCAATGATGGAGGAAGGATCATCAGCTGACGCACGCTCCCTCCCCAAGTCTAAGTAGAGCGGGCGCGATGACGTCATTACAACGCGCCTGCTGTACTGAGTTGTGCTGAGGATCTGAAGACCTCATAAAGAGACAGGAGCAGAAAAACTCTCAATTGTAGACATTTATTATTAATAACTATAAAATTGGCCATGTAGAAAAGTGTTGAACAACATACCCAAGAAGATGCTCTGCCTTGATTTTGAGAAACAGTACTTCTGGTGATTTATCACCAAACCAAAGACTGCCTGGGTTCTCCAGGGTTTGGAGGTTGTCCTTCAGAGATATAGGAAAACTTTTGAGAAACTAGGAGTTGCCAGGGCAAAGTAAAGAGCCACAGAAAATTGTAGTAAGCATTTTTCAGTCCCAGGTTGAGACAAAGGATGCAGTCCTTTTGAGGACCACAATATGAACAATAACAGTGGGCCAGAACTATATATAGAGCGCCGAGTGTGTGACTGGCTTACTATTCAAATCCTGTCTCGTTTGCTTTCACAACAGAACGCACATGTTGAAAAACGCATAATTTGGCATAGATTGTCTTGGATGACTAGACCATGGAAGGCTATTTTGGGGTAAATGAGAACTTTAGCTTCCAGGACCCTCCCAAAACATTTTGTACATTCAAGGACCAAAGAGCCAGTCAAGACCCTTAAATTGACAGGGGTAGAGTTGAAAAACATGCCAGGAGTCTCCCTGCACCCAAACGTGCCTCACAATCCAATAAAGCGATTTAAGGTATGTGCACACATTAAGAATTTGCTGCAGACATTTCTGCTACAACTACTGAAATGTTGGCAGGAAAACCATAGCACAAAATAGCACACTTTTTGCCGTATTTTGTGCGTGCATTTTTGATGCATTTTTCCCACGTTTATTAGAAAGTGTGAAATAAGTTATAAAAAAAAAAATAAATGTTCAAATAATTAACATACTGCAGATCTAAAGCGGCTTCAAATGTGCAAAGAAAAAATAAGTACAGATGCATGAGACTTTAGCAATCTTATTCACTTTGCTGGTACTAGGATATGTTTACATTTATGTAACAAAATAGAACAAAAAAAAGTGTGACAAAAATGCAGCAAACACTTACCATGAGTGAGAAAATGTAGATCATGTTAGAAGATAAAACAGAAAATTGCACCAAATACATCATAATATCTTTGGAAACACTTTAATTAAAAAAAAAAAATTCCAAGACCTGCAGAAATTATTGCTAGCCAAATTTTATTACCACTGTCGGAGGTTAAAAACCCTAACAACTACAATTATGATTTTTTTCTTCCTTTTGTTAATTAAATCAGAAAAAAACAGGGACTGTGCACACAACTTTTTATTTTACTCATTTTACTCATTTATATAGCGCCATTAATTCCACAGAGCTTTACAGACATTATCAGCACTGTCCCCAATGGGGCTCACAATCTAATTTCCCAATCAATATGTCTTTGGAATGTGGGAGGAAACGGGGGAACCCAGAGGAAACACACACAAACACGGGGAGAACAAACAAACTCCTTGCAGATGTTGTCCTTGGTGGATTTGAACCCCAGTGCTGCAAGGCTACAGTGCTAACCACTGAGCCACCGTGCAAGGTTTTAGAGCAGAAACAGAGTCTACACACTCCAAATCCTCCTCAAAACCTTGGAAGTTGTGCTTAGTTTCAGCTCAAAAAACTCTACAAAGACTCCGTATGCACATAGCCTTAGAAACAAAAAAAGAGGAGGTTGGCATGCAGTAAAATATGAGAATTTGTAAAACTTGGGGATATAGGCATTTAGGCATCTGGACAATCCATGCCCAAATTCCACATTAGGCAAATGAATATCATAAAGCAAGGGTTCCTAACCCGTGGCTTGTGGTGACCCGCTTTATCATCAAAACTGGGCAGGGGTTTCGCTAGGCACTTTGGTTTGCCCCCAAGTTCTAGGGCTGTGTTTTTGGCAATACATTTTACAAATGCTCAGTCCATGTACACAGGCTGCTTTTGGGGAGGCTCATCTGTTGTGAATTCTCTCTCTGGCATCCCTCTGGTGATTACTGAAGATGGTGGAGCTGGTCAGATTGAGTGTTCTCTTTCTGGGCTCCATCTGGTGGTTACTGGAGGTAGTGTAGCTGATCTGATTGACAGAGGCTTGCCACCTGATAAAGAGGAAGATGATTGGAGATCTGGGGTTTCTGATTGGGATTTAAGACAGCTGACTCCCTATATCCCTGCTGGTGATTTTTTTCTGTGCCTCCTGAGGTCTGATGTCTCCTGCTCTTTCCCTGCATGTTCAGCTAAGTGGTTCATTTGCTATTCTGTTTGCATTTGATCTGGTTTTGTTTATCTCTGCTTGGTGCGGGTCAGCTAGCTCCGGCTGGGGCTGTGCTGAATCACCGCCCATATGTTACTGCATGGGCCACTTTGTTTTGTCCCCTATTATATTGGTCTCTTTTTGCTTTGCTTTCAGAATATACCAGAGTGCTGATATAGTGGGGGGCGGAGTCGTGCAACGTCAGTGTTTTTGTGCATCAGACGTGTTGGAATTTTTGCAGGGTTTTTTTGCGTGATTGCAGAAAATGTCTTTTCTTTCCTGTCTAGTCAGTGTGGGCCCCATCGCTTGCTCAGTCTATGTTTCTGCCTGCGTTTGTGTTTTCATCTTGTCTCACCGACAATATATGTTTGGGGGCTATCTATTCCTTTGGGGTCTGCTCCGGGGCAGTTTAGATTTCCCCTTTCTTGCTTTAGGCTTAGTTAGCTCTGCGGCTGTGCCGAGGCGTCTAGGATCATCGTAGGTACGCTCCACGGCTACTGCTAGTTGTGTGGACAGGATCAGGGGTCTGCATCCGCTTAGTTACCAACCTCTCTGGTTTTCTGTAGCTTGGGCTGGCCTGCTATCCTCCTCGGTGACCCATTCATAACACTCATCTATAGCCTACATAGCTCTGCTCCTATACACTATACTCTTCTCCTGTTCTTGCTGCTACTTCTAGCTTGTGCAGTACGGTGTCTGCACACAAGGGCTCGATCAGGGCTCAGGCACAGAAGCCACCCTTAGTTAAAATTGTGCTGGGGAATAATAGGCCATATTCACCATTTGATAGTTTTTTACCTCAGTATTTCTAATCGAAAACCAGGAGTGCAACAGTCATTGAAAAAGTATAATAGACAGATGTCACCACTTCTGTATTATCACCCACTCCTGGTTACTAATACTGATGCAAAAAAACCCACACTCAACGTGGCCAATGATTTCTTCTAGAGAAGGTCAGGAAGTGGCTGTTTGACAATGTAATCAGAGCATTATTGACAGGAGACAGCGCATGGTGGTTACAAGCAGTGATTTAATGATTGCGAGTCGGATGCTCTGTGCATTGGTTGGTGCAGGATCAGGATCTCATCCACACACAGCACCGACCAGCGAGTGAGCATTGAGCTCCAGGGTCACAATCTAAAAATCACTGCTTGTAATCCCTGGCGGCCTCCCGTCACTGTTGCTCTGATTAATCCAGGCTGGCACTAGCCCTGAACCCCTGCCCCCATCACCCCTCTAATGGAGCATGAATATTAATATATACTGTTCCTATGTATAAGTATACACAATAAAGGTACATATATAAGACAAAGATGGGGGGCGTGGCCTGGACCTCATGTAGGGAGGACGTGGAGTGAGAGAGCTCCTGCCCGGATCCGACAATAAATCCTGATTACCGGCACTGCTGACGAGTCCCACTGACCTGGAGGGCTGCAATATCTCCCTGGGCGTTTAGACAGCGGAGGATCCTTGGGCCATGTCGAACCGCAGCAGTAAAAAAGATAAGGAGACGCTGGGGCGCGCCTCTGCTACATCCAGGATGGCACCAGCAAACAACAAGTCGGCTGGTAGTGGAGCGATGGGAGCTGCTGGCAGGCTGGAACGATATGCAAGGGTGCCTCCTGCTGCTGCTCGATCGCCCAGTGCACAGACTGAGGCAGACGCTGGATGCAGCGTGGAGCTGGAGGATCATCTCTCCAGGGAGGGAACAGTGAGTAAACTGGGCCCCCCTTCAGCCCAACATGTGCAGACACAGGGGCCTGTGCTGGAGGAGGAAGGAGTGGGGGATGGGGAGCAGCCGGAGTCTGTGACTGCTGAGCCCACGCTGGGAGAAATCCTCGCAGCAATTAACTCCTGCAATACCACACTGGCCACTCTAAGTAATCAAATGGAGATTGTCACCAAGGACATGGCCTGTATTAAACAGGAGCTGCGAGGGGTGACTGCCAGGGTGGGGGAACTGGAGGAGCGTGTTGGTGCGACGGAGGATAAATTGCCACCAATAACACGGGAGCTGGGAAAAGCCACGCAAAATATTACAATACTGCTGAACAAGGTGGATGATTTAGAGAACCGCTCCCGTAGAAGTAATCTGCGACTGGTGGGGGTTCCGGAGAGGACGGAGGGGACTGACTCACTTGGCTTTTTTGAAAAATGGCTAATGGACACCTTTGGTAAAGATGTTTTGTCCCCATTCTTTACTATTGAGAGAGCACACAGGGTCCCTACGCGTGCCCCCCCGCCGGGAGCACCCCCGCGTCCCATCTTGCTTAAGCTCCTACACTTTAAAGATAGAGATGCTATCCTGCGCAGATCCAGAGACATTAAGGAACTTGCTATTAATGGGAGGAAAGTCTCCATTTTCCCTGATTTTTCCCTGGAGGTGCAGCGTAAAAGGGCGCAATTTATTGAGATTAAAAAACGCCTACGTGACTTACAGGTGACATATTGCATGATGTACCCTGCTAGACTGCGGATTGATGTGAATGGAGAAACGCACTTTTTTGATACGGCGGGAATGGCGCTGTCCTGGCTGGATATTAATGAGAGGTCCATGAGGAGGAAGAATACTTGAAGTTCTCCCTTTTTTCGCCACCAGGTGTTGTTACTCCTTTTTGTCTAGGACGCTATGCTGGTATAATTACTACTGTTCATTCCATTTCGGATTCAGGGCGGGAGCTGACCGGATTGCTGTGGACACTCGTTACAGTGACAAGCTGTGGACCCTTCTCCCTGCGTGGACTCTGGGCGAGTTTTCTAGCCCTGATTCTCTCTATTTGAGAGAAATGTGCAAGTTACACTTGTGTTTGGGGGTAGGGGCGCTGTGCACTGGTGTGCAGTGCTCCCTCTCCCTCCTTTGTTTTTTTCGTTTGTTGTTGTATTCCCTAATTGTTCTGTGGGATGTGATGTGCGTCAGCCGTGTCGCCCAATTCATTGTACTGAGGGATGGTGGAGATTGCCTCTCTCCCTCGGGAGTGGAGTATGTTCCGATTTCTCATTTTTTAGTCTGCTCTTATGGCGATATCACTTAATATTGTAGCGTGGAATGTTAGGGGGCTCGGGGATGCAAATAAGAGATGTGCTATATTTACTAATATGCAGAAATTTCTCCCGGCTATCCTGTGTATGTCTGAGACCCACATGGTGAAAGATAATATTCATTGGATAAGAAAGGGATGGGTTTCACATGAATATCATTCCACGTACTCGACCCATGCGCGGGGTGTCAGTGTGCTGGTGCACAGGTCCATCCCCTTCTCATGTACTAAATCAGTGGTTGACCCTGGGGGCAGATTTGTATGTTTGCTTTGCACGTTATACGGTATACAATTTATTTTGGTTGCCATATACATCCCCCCGCCCTATTCAGTCGAACCAGTAAAAAGAATCTTGTCTATTTTGGGTTCCTTTCCCCCTGCGCCGACTCTTCTAATAGGAGATTTTAATACATATTTGCATCCCTATTTGGATAAGTTGCATTCGGGAAACATATCAGAGGATGCAGCCTCAACCTCATTTGCTAGAACGTTAGTGGAGCTGGGTATGGTAGATCTTTGGCGTGTCCGAAACCCCACAGCCAGACAGTTTTCCTGCTACTCTAGCTCCCACCACGCTATGTCACGGATAGACCTGGCCATTGGCAATACACTCATGACCCCATATGTACGAGGGGTGGCCTACCTGCCTAGAAGTGTATCTGATCACTCGCCGCTACATGTCACACTTTCATGGGGACACCCCCTCACCCTATCTAGACCTATCTGGAAGCTTAATCCCTTCTGGATCCAGCTTATAGGGGGATCTTTGCATGATGCCATTCTAGAATATTTTCAACTTAATGAGTACTCTGCATCATCACACATAGTCTGGGATTCCATGAAAGCCTATGTCAGGGGCTTATATATTAGAGAAATATGCACACGGAAAAGCCAAAATAGACGCTACACCCAGAGTCTGATCCAGGAGGTGTCTGTTGCGGAGGCTGCGGTGATACTCAACCCGACAGAGGAAACTAAAAAAGCTTTGGAGAAGGCACAGGGGTCGCTCAGGGAAAACCTCATGTCGGCGGCAGCAAATAAACGTTATTTCCTCAAACAAAAATATTTTATAGAGGGGGAGGGAGTAGGACATTTATTGGCCACGGTCATTAGAGCACAGGACGGATCTTCATATATCAATAGGCTAAAAACGGACTCGGGTGGTCCTGTGACAGACAGTGCGGACATAGTGAGTGAGATAAGGAGGTATTATATGCGACTATACACATCAGATTGCAGTCTCACGGAGACTGAGATTGAGCAGTACCTGGATGCGCTCTCTCTCCCTGCATTGGCTGATAGCGATAGGGATTCATTGGATCGGGACATCCTGTTGGAGGAGTTGGAGGAGGCGCTTGGTCAGATGCAAAATGAAAAGGCTCCAGGAATGGATGGCCTGCCTGGCGAGTTTTACAAAACCTATGCACCCTTACTGCTACCTAAGCTACTTAAGGTATTTGAAGAGGCTGAAAGGCAGAGGGTCCTCCCGCCATCTATGAGGGAAGCTTTGATAGTTTTAATATTAAAGCCCGGAAAGGATCCAGAGGTTCCGGATTCATATCACCCGATTTCCCTATTATCAACAGATGTTAAATTATTGGCCAAGGTACTCGCCAATAGGATGTCCCGAGTTATCTCATCTGTTATACAGAAGGATCAGATGGGATTTATCCCAGGCAGAGCCACATCTATGAACCTTAGGAAACTATACTTGGGGATTCAACATAGTTCTGGGGAGTTGGGGGGAAGAGCAATTTTGTCCTTAGACGCCGCTAAGGCGTTCGATAGTTTGGAGTGGGGGTTTTTGTGGGCGGTACTTCGGAAAATGGGCTTTGGACACAGATTTATAAATTGGGTGAGGCTGTTGTATGGCTCGCCGGTGGCGAAGGTTGGGGCTAATGGCAGGGTCTCTGAGTCTTTTCCTCTTGGGAGAGGTACTAGACAGGGGTGCCCGCTCTCGCCCTTGCTATTTGCTACTGCGGTGGAGCCATTGGCAGTTGCAATTCGGAAGTCCAGAGAAATAATGGGATTCAGATGTGGAACTGTGGAGTTGAGGATATCATTGTACGCGGATGATTTACTTCTATATTTAGATAAGGTACATTCCTCGATTTTGCCGGCAATGGAGGTCATTCGAGAATTTGGGCTGAGGTCTGGTCTTCGGATTAATTGGTCCAAATCAGCTTTAATGCCGATAGACCCTCTCCCGGCGGATTTCTCAGATTTGCAGATACCGGTCCCTGTAGTTCGGAGGTTTAAGTATCTGGGTATAATTGTTAGTCCTGCCCCGAAGGATTTTCGGGCTCTGAATCTGGAGCCCCTGTTGCAGCGATTTAGAGCAAAAGTACATACTTGGTGTCGCCTGCCGTTGTCGAATATTGGTAGATCTAACTTAATCAAAATGGTAATGATGCCACAATTATTATATTTGATACATAATTCTCCGGTGTGGATCTGTAGGGACTTTTTTGCAAAAATAAATACATTATTCCGGGAATTAATTTGGAAGAAAAAACAGGCTAGGATTCGCTTGGAGATACTGCAGCGAGGGAAGGAGGAGGGAGGATTGGCGGTGCCAAACCCATTCATATACTTTATAGCCTCCCAGATGCAACATCTTAAGGGTTGGGGTAGAGACGGGGCGTGTGACAATGGTGGTGATATTGTGAGGGAAGGATCGGTATGGAAATATCCAGGGTGCCGGTTGGAGGTGGGAAGACGGCAGATAAATGGGGCACGATACCCCACGTTGGCTATGATTTTCAAGGTGTGGGATAGGGGTAAGTCTCTTTTGAAGATAAATGGGCCTACGGAATTGTGGCCATTGTGGCGAAATCCGGATTTGCAAGAGATCAAAAAGCTGGTGGGGTTCGGAAGATGGGAAGATAAAGGGATTTATCTGGTGTCACAAATTTTGCAAAATAATACTCTTAAGAGTTTTGAACAATTGAGAACAGAATTTCACCTCCCGCACGTCTTCTTTTATCAGTACTTACAGCTAAGACATGCATTGGAAAAACAGAGAAGGACAAATCCGGTGATAGTGACACATAATCAAACACTACATATGCTACTTACATCTGAGTCTTCTAGGGGACTTATCTCTGAATTATATAAAAGATTATTGCCTGCCCATCTGGAGACATATCCACTGACTGCTGCTAAGAATAAGTGGGAACGGGACGTTGGCCCCCTGACGGAGGACCAGTGGTCCGATATTCTAGAACAGGTCCCTAAAATGGCGGTTTCTGAGTGCCAGCGGCTTTCACAAATATATCTCATTCACAGGGTATATAAAACACCCAGCTTATTATTTAAAATGGGACTTAGGCCCAATACACAATGTGTTAGGTGTGGGCAGGATGATGCCCACTTGATGCATGTTATGTGGGAGTGCGGGCACATTGGGGATTTCTGGAGGCAGACCCTGGGACTCATAGCCCAAGTATACCATATCACAATACGACCGTCACCTCGTCTATGTTTGTTGAATTTGTGGGAGGAGGGGGTTGACCCGGACTCTGCAGTGGCCCTGGGAATAGCACGCATCCTGTATCAGGCAAGAAAGATACTTGCATATCATTGGTTGGATCCTATGCCACCAACATTGTCAGAGCTTAAAAATAAACTAAATAATGTCATCAGATTGGAAAGGGGGGCTTATTTAAAAAGAAATGCATTAAGAAAGTTTTACAAAATTTGGCAGCCATGGATGGAGTCACCGGGTCTCCCCTCGGGCGCACTGGTACGGGATGCGATGTTGGACCAGTTGCTGTTGTGCTTGCGATGAGGGGATGCTTGGGGGGTGAAAATAAAGTCTAGTGCCCTTTGTGGCGAAGTAGATTTTGAGTGGCGCGGTGGGAGGGAGCTGGGGTGGATTGGACCTGATATCCGTGGGGGGCGGGGGGGCGCGAAATATGATGCGGAGTGGCGCGGCTGGCGGGGATGGTTTTCCCGCTGAAATGAGGCACTGATGTATAATTTTGATTTTTGTTTATTTGTGGAGCCATGTTGTTTATAGGCTCAATTTTATGCAAATATCTGTGTTTTGAGATTTCTTCTTTTTATTTATTCTTACACAGGAAGAGTTTTACCCTTTAAATAATATTTGCTCTCAATGTAAATTTTACTTGCTATATAAGATGTCATATTCTTTCTGTATTGATTCCTGAATGTTTAATAAAAAAGATCTGATTCAAAAAAAACATATATAAGACAAAGATATAATATGCATCACTTGGCACTACTAATCAGGAGCACAATACCCAAAGTTCAATACACAGAATAGCTTTAGTTTAACTTTTTTGAAAACTGTGTTAAAAACAGATTAGGCTGGGTTCATGTTGCGTTAGGGGGGTGCGTTAAACAAATCCATTACATAGTGGCATTAACGCTATGTAACAGATGCGTTAACGCACCCATAGACTGCTACAGACGAGCGCATCGCTCATAATCGACATGCGTTAGCGATGTGCCGGCATTCTGTGACGGACCTCCGGACGCCGTCTGCAGCGTCCGGGGGTCCGTCACTGCTAGTGCAGATGGAGCATGCGATGAACGGACTACATTATCGCTGTGTGAACCTAGCCTTAGACTGTGACACATGTTGCCATATAGCCCTAGCCTGGGCGTCACACATACATTGCAGCGCAATATAAGTGAATGCAGTCGCACTGTGACCCCTCGACTATGCAACAATAACAGTACAAAAATGTTGTTTGTCGCAGTAGCCTAGGGCAGGGTTCCCCAACTCCAGTCCTCAAGGCCCACCAACAGGTCATGTTTTCAGGATTTCTCTTCTATTGTACAGGTGATGCAATTATCACCTGTGCAATACTAAGGAAATCCTGAAAACATGACCTGTTGGTGGGCCTTGAGGACTGGAGCTGGGGAACCCTGGCCTAGGGGTTCACAAAGCGCTACCAGTCAGCTGTATTGGCAGCGTGACCTGTAGCCACGGTCATAAAGGGACAGTCAGCACAGAATGACTGTTCAAACCAAGTACAGGCGTTCGGTGTTTCATGGCAAGGCCAATCATTTATATACAGCTACTTCTTTTCCCTCTACATTTGCCTTTCTCTGGTTCTGTGAAGTCAGACCTGTTAATCAAATAAGGGAGCAGTGGAGTTAGAGAGAAAACCAGCAGATGGGAAGGTGTAGTTAAATGATTGGCTCCGCCATGAAGCACTGAGCGGAGGGACTTCATTTCAACAGTCATCCTGGCTGAAGGAGTCCCTTTAAGTTGACTTTCCTCCGTCTGTGCATGCACACATGCAACATGCATACAGAGTGGTGCGGTGGCAGGCATTCCTGCTCCTCCTCCCAGGAACACCCAATAAGCCAAGACGACTTCCAGTCTGGGCCAGGTTAGTTCCTGCAATGCCTAGATCCTCCTCCTGGCTTCTCAGGGACCGCTCCTGCACAGCTCTGCCAGTAGCTTCTGCAGAGCCCCCTGCCCCGTCAGTATATTATCTGTACTTGGAGTGTCACTATATTATCTGTGGCTTTACACAGGACTGCAGAGAACATCTATACATCTGTTATATTTAGTGGTGAATCTGTAGTGTTGAATATTCTTGGTGTTAGTGATATCAAAATGTGTTTCAGGGTCCCTAGTAATGTTCCTGTTGCTGGGTATACCAGACAGACGCACGTGATGGAAGTGGAAATGGAGGACAAGCCATGCAAAGATTGCAGAGTAGCAGCGCTGCAGTTCTTGTTGACAATGCCATCCCGCTCAGCATCTATCTCCTTCTAGATTGTTCTGTACGGTTTTCCTCAGCACTGCAGGTCCCTTGGCCATTCCCTGGCTGGCTGCTCCCAACTTCTCTACTACTAGGTATGAGTACGCACAAAGCACACACGTAGCTCCCTAACCCTACCCTCTTCCACATTCCAGCAACAGTTATGTGTTGCGAGGAATGGAGGTCATAAGAATGGTGATTTCCCATAATTATCGCTTACTGTTAAATCACTACTCCGGCTCCATGTCGGGAGGTGAGTGGTACATCACGTTTCCAGGTACCTGCTGGGACGTGTCTGTGACCACTATGTATTCTTCTTCTTCTGTCCTATTTATCAGGACAAGTGTACTACACCTGGTGATTACACATTTGTCCCAACAGGCATCTGTAAACATGACATCACCCAATACAGAAGTAAGCAAAACCCGAATAATCCTTTTAATAATTAATCCGAGTTTGTAAGTTGTAATGTCTGTGCGACATCATGAAAGATCGATGGCAGCAGAGTGGATGCATTAAAATAAATGGTTGCTGTAAACAGGTAATATTAGTTCTGTATGTTTGATCACACAGCAATCCATGTGTACTTTCTGCCCATGGACCTAAATTCCGTACTAGAGCTACTATACAATATTAGTTGCAGCACTTAGGCAGCATACTTAAAGGGAATCTGTCACCCATATTTAGTGATATCATGTAAAGATATCACCCAATTCTGTGTCTCCTAAGGATTCTATCAGGATTTTTTATTCACCCTGACCCCGCACCTTTGAGGCATAAATACCTTTTTTATCTTGTTGGGGATGTATACAAATCGCCGCAGTCCGGTCCAATGGGCGTGGCTTAGTCGCCTTCTCCCCCCCCTCCTTCGCTTTCTGAACATAATCTTCATCTGTGAATATCACAGATAACGTTGGTTTCCGCGCTTGCGCACTGTAAAGGCCTCCGGCGCCTGCGTAGTATGCTTTGCCCAACCGTGGGCGAAGCATATAATCGCTACTGCGCATGCACGGGTATTTTCCAGCGCGGTCTATGCCCCGGAAGTCTTCACATGCAGGACACACTTCCGGGGCATAGACTGCACTGGAAAATACCGCCGCAGTAGCGATTATATGCTTCGTTCACAGTTGTGCAGGCGCCGGAGGCCTTTACAATGCGCAAGCGCGGAAACCAACGTTATCTGTGATATTCACAGATGAAGATTAGGTTCAGCAAGCCGAGGAAGAAAGCGACTAAGCCACGCCCATCGACCGGACCGCGGCGATTTGCATACATTCCCAACAAGATAAAAAGGGTATTTATGCCTCAAAGGTGCGGGGTCAGGGAGAATAAAAAATCCTAATAGAATCCTTATGGGACGCACAATTGGGTGATATCTTTACATGATATCACTAAATATGGGTGACAGATTCCCTTTAATGGTGGCTCCCAGTCATGTAAATAGTAATGGGTCATCCAACTATTAGGCCAAAACAAACCTTTTAACTCACTCACACTGAAAAACCTCAAAAAAACAGAACAGAGACATTATGGTGTATAGGATGTGCCCTAGAATAATCTGAACCAAAGCGTTAAACCTATCACAGCTTTGCACTCCTACCGCCATACGTAAGCCCACAAGAGACACAGATTAGATATTAGAAAAAACTTTTTGACAGTTAGAGTGATCAATGAGTGGAACAGGCTGCCACGAGAAGTGGTGAGTTCTCCTTCAATGGAAGTCTTCAAACAGAGGCTGGACAGACATCTGACTGGGATGATTTAGCGAATCCTGCTTTGAGCTGGGGGTTGGACCAGATGGCCCAGGAGGTCCCTTCCAACTCTACGATTCTATGATTCTAAGACCGGGGAATGGATGAGCTACATCTCCTTTGCACAGTTGCTGTATTAGCATAGCAATTTACCCAGAATATTCAATCAACTTACTTGTCAAACCAGGGTTTTTTCGGAGGCATTCCAGAGTCGGCTGGAGTAAGATTTCTTTTCCGAGAATCAGAATCCACAACGATTCTCATACTATTATTGACTGTTTTCTCTAAAGAAATAATATTTATTGCAACAAAAACTTACTTTGGCAGACAATAGAAAAGGGAAAAAAGAAGACTTAAAAGGAAGTCTGACACCCTCAAAATGTAAAATAAACTACCGTATCTTTCAGACTACAAGACACTGTTCAAACAAGAAAACAGGATTTTTGGGTTGCTTACCGTAAAATCTGTTTCTCGGAGCCTTCATTGGGGGGAAACAGAGACCATGGGTGTATGCTGCTGCCACTAGGAGGCTGACACTATGCACAAAAAAGGTTAGCTCCTCCTCCGCAGTGTACACCCCACCGACCGGCAGGAAGTTCCTCAGTTAGTGAGAAAGCAGTAGGAGAAGTAACAGAATAGATTGAAAACAGAACAGACAACTCAAACCAACCCACATAATAACAGGAGTTGTAGAACATGGGAGGGTGCTGTGTCCCCCAATGAAGGCTCCGAGAAACAGATTTTACGGTAAGCAACCCAAAAATCCTGTTTTCTCGTTCGCCTTATTGGGGGACACAGAGACCATGGGACGTCCCAAAGCAGTCCCTGGGGTGGGAAAAACAAACTTCCATCAGGCCAGCGGACTCACTACCGCAGCCTGCAGGATCCTTCTACCTATGCTGGCATCCGCCGAAGCGTAGGTATGGACCTTGTAGAATTTCACAAACGTGTGAACCGATGACCAGGTTGCAGCTTCGCAAAGCTGCAGCGCGGAAGCTCTGTGACGTACCGCCTAGGAGGCACCCACTGCCCGGGTAGAGTGCGCTCTAATTCCCGGAGGGACCACTCGATGTTTGACCCGGTAGGCCTCCAAAATAGCCGATCTGATCCAGCGAGCAATCGTAGCTTTGGAGGCCGGGTGACCTTTCCGCGCCCCATCTGGAATGATAAAGAAAGAATCTGTCCTCCGCAAGAAGTCGTCCTAGTTAGGTAGACATTCATCGCCCTGACCAAGTCCAGCTTGTTCAAGGACCGCTCCCGAGGGTGAGCTGGACCCGGACAAAAGGACGGGAGAACAATGTCCTCATTCAGGTGGAAAGTGGACACCACCTTAGGAAGGAAAGAGGGCGGAGGCCGCAGAACTACCTTGTCCTGGTAGAGTACCAAGAGAGCGGCAAGAGAGGGCCGCCAATTCCGACGCGCACCGGATGGAGATGATGGCTGCCAAAAAGGCTACTTTCCACGAAAGGAGAGAAAGGGAAACATCCCTGAGAGGTTTAAAGGAAGGACCTTTCAGAACCTCGAGAACCAGATTAAGATCCCATGGATCTACGGGCGCTCGGTACGGAGGAACCGTGTGAGCCACACCTTGACGGAAGGTTTTAACCTGAGGACGGGATGCCAACGTCTTCCAAAATAAAATGGACAGCGCCGACACTTGACCCTTTAAAGAGCTGAGGGCAAGACCCGCATCCAGCCCCGCTTGAAGGAACGCCAGGACAGAAGGGAGCGAAAAAAACACATGGGCGGAATGTCATTGGTCTCGCACCAAGTGAAATAGTTCTTCCAAGTACGGCAATAAATCTTGGAAGACGATGGCTTCCTGGCTCGGATCATGGTATGAATAACTCGATCGGAAAATCCTGATCGTTGCAAAACCTCGGCCTCAACCGCCACGCCGTTAAATTGAGCGGCCGAGAATTGGGGTGGCAAATCGGACCTTGAGACAGCAGATCTGCTCAGTCTGGAAGCTTCCAGAGGGCGTCCGCGAGAAGGTTGGCGATGTCCGCAAACCAAGCCCTACTGGGCCAATTCGGGACGAAGAGGAGGACTGAATTCCTTTCGCCTTGATTTTCTTCAGCAGCCTGGGAAGAAGAGGCAGGGGAGGAAACCGGTAGGGGAGCTCGAACTGCGACAAAGGAATGGCCAGAGCGTCGGCGCCCACCGCGAGAGGATCTTGAGCCCTGGATACAAACTGTGGGACTTTCCTGTTGAGGCGAGAAGCTAGCAGATCTACGTCCGGGGTTCCCCACGATGGCAAGCTGAAGAAATATTTCCGGATGTAGGGACCACTCTCCCGCAGCGAGTTCCTCGCGGCTGAGAAATCGGCGGCCCAATTATCCACGCCGGGAATGTGTACCGCGGAGATTGCCGGGACTGAAGCCTCCGCCCAATGAAGAATCTTGGACATTTCTGCCAGGGCTGAGACACTCCGCATCCCTCCCTGGCGTGTGACATATGCCACCGCCACGGCATTGTCTGTCTGAATCCGGATAGGCAGTCCCCTGAGAAGTCTCTCCCAGTGAACGAGCGACAGATAAATCGCTCGTATCTCGAGGACGTTGAATGGCAGGGCTGACTCCTGAGTTGACCAACGACCCTGAACAGTGTGATTGCGGAACACTGCCCCCCCAGCCGAGGAGGCTGGCATCCGTTGTCACAATCTGCCAGTGAAAGGGGAGGAATGACCGTCCTAGGGAGATGAGAGGAGACGTCAGCCACCAATTGAGGGACTGCTTGACACGGTTTGAAAGACGAAATGGGCGATCCAGGGAAAGGACAGACCTGTTCCACCGGGATAGGATGGCGAGTTGGAGAGGTCTGGAGTGAAATTGGGCAAAGGGGACCGCCTCTGTTGCCGCCCCCATCTTTCCCAGGACTTTCATGGTCGTCCGGAGAGATGGAAGTCTCATGAGCTGCCGCGATCGTACATCCCGTTGCAGGGAGCCAATTTTCTCTTGAGGGAGAAAACCCCTCGATCAACGAGTGTCGAACAATAGACCCAGAAACACAAGACGTTGTGTTGGGACAAGACAGGACTTCTTTTCGCTGATGAGCCACCCGAAACTGGGCAGGTAAGACTTTGGCGAGCTTGACGAAAGGATGGAGCTTTGATCAGAATGTCGTCGAGGTACGGAAAAAGAACGAGACCTCTGATTCTCCCACCAGGCCATCAACGCCGCCATGATCTCTGTAAATACTCTGGGTGCGGTGGCAAGACCGAACAGCAGTGCACAAAATTGGTAATGTTCCTGGCGAATCGCAGGAATTTCTGATGCCCGGAAAATATGGGAACATGTAGATAGGCATCTTGAATGTCTATTGAACACATGAACTCCTGCGTCTCCATGGAAGCGATTAACCGAAGAAACTCCATTCGGAAATAACGCAGTCGGGCTCTCCTGTTGAGTAATTTGAGGTCCAAGATGGGGCGAACAGTCCCACCTTTGTTCGGCACCGCGAATAGGTTTGAATAAAACCCTGTGAAACGTTCTGATTCGGGAGCGGGCACAATCACCCCGGAACTGAGGAGAGAGGCAATGGATGCAAGAACCCCGGAACTAAGGCTGGATCTTTTGGAGGACGGGACTCGAAGAAGCGATCCCGTGGACGAGAAATGAACTCTATCTTGTACCCTGAAGATACAAGCTCCCTGACCTAAGCGTCCTCTACTGAGGCCAGCCAGGTATCCCTGAGGGAGGAGAGAACTCGTGCCTCCAGTGGCGTCCTTAAAAATCTGGTCCAGCTGGGACCCAAAGAGACGCACTCCCTGAAAAGGCAGATTGGTAAGAGACTTTTTAGAAGACAAGTCCGCCTGCCAAGCCTTGAGCAAAACTGTACGTCGGATTGCCACAACGTTGCTTGACGCCTGAACAGCGCGAGACACGGCATACAAGGAAGCAGAAAGTAGATAATCCCCTGCATGGGAAATCAGGTTGGCCAGATCGGTCAATTGCTCAGTTTGGGCTTTATTTAGGATGCCCTTACGGAGATCCTCTGCCCAAGTGGCTATGGCCTTTGCCACCCAAGATGAGGCAAAGACTGGACATAGCGCCGCTGCAGCCGCCGCGAATGCTGACTTTGCCAAGGATTCTATAATTCTATCATTAGAATCCTTTAGTGACGCTACACCTGAAAGCGGGAGAACCGTGTTATTAGAAAGTCTGGACACGGGTGCGTCCACCGACGG